>NW_013668729.1:2220-48612 GCF_000517525.1 Limulus polyphemus
CAACTATCCTTCCTCTAACAAAATCTGACAATTCGAGAGAACCTTGAGTTCTAGGCATGTTGTAGCACAAGATAATTAGTGTTTGGACCATTTTCATTTATATACTGCTCTGTGAACACAAATTAGTTAGCATAAATCAGTTAAATGACGAAAAATTAGGTGTCTATTTACTTGTGACCACTCTGTGTATATATATATATATATCTTCAGCATTTAGAATAAACAAAAACAGTATTTTTCAATATAAATTCAGAGTTTGCATCAACTAAAACATGTACTTTTTGATTCCGTATAAAATTATGAATCAGAAAATATCGTTAGCTCTTTTAATTTCAATCGTACAACACAGCGTATACTCCAAAATTAGAGACGGTTTGCTTGAAAAGTTGGAAATTCCAATTTTTCACTTTGTATGTTTTTTGTTTTGTTTTTCTCAATTCTATTATTCCTAGGAAATTAAGGAAGTTATGAACCTATTAAGTTAAAATTTAGCCAGTAGTCACATCCTCGGACTCTGACATTTTTAAGCACCAACATCACCTGAGAGCATTTTTGTGAATTTTTGAAGTTGTATCATAACATTAGACCACTTAATCAAAAATCATTTACTGTTCTTGAGCTTATTAATTGTTTTGAGAAGATGAATAATTTTTAAAATTAAAAACTCAGACTATTTTCCAAGAAAACAAAATATTGTTAATAAGTATAAATGTAATAGTACTGTCTGTTTTATGTCCATGTAACTACTTGACAGGATTTGGATGGATCTTCACCAAAATTGGTATAGACGTTCATTACGTCCATGCGGGGGTACATACATATTTTCAGTTTTTCGGTTTTTATGGGCGTTTTTGCATTTTTTTTTTCCACTACCTCACCTCCTATGAATGGATCTTCACCAAATTTGGTATGAAGGTTCATTGGGTTCATGCGGGAGTACATACAAATTTTCAGTTTTGCGGATTTTATGGGTGTTTTTTTGCGTTTTTTTTACAATTACGTATAAAGGAAGCAATTTTCCATGTCCTAAGATAACCTTTCATTAACCATGAATTTGCATAACTTCCAGGGGACAGGTACTCCAGCTAGTAACGATTTGAAGTTAAGCACAAAGCTACACAACAGGCTATCTGTACTCTGCACACCACGGATATCTAAACCCGGTTTCTAGCGTTGAAAGTCCGCGGACATACCGCTGTGCCATTGGGTGGCAGCTTGTAACAAATATAATCGTCTGCACCAAGAGCTGTAGCTCGCATATTTCGTAATCGATGTACAATAAAAAAGAAGAAGAAGGAGAGTGCAATGTAATTTTTAACCAAAGCCTCTTTGATTTAAAGATAAATTTGAATGTAAAGAGAATGAACTGTATATTTTAAATCATTTAAGTTTTTTATTGACACAGACTTCCTAATATTAATATTTTTCCTACTTGAAACTCAGTGATTAGTTAATTTCTTGATGATTAAAAATGAATATTTAACTTAAATAAATAAAAATATTATTATTATCAAAGCTAGCTCTGAATGTCATTATTTCATTATTTTTATTTTTTAAACTTAACCACAAGAAAATGTAACCATTAACATAATCTGCTATAAAATGTGTTTTATATGTAAAAATATTAATTATCTTGATGAATATCGAGATTTATCTTTTCATTAACAGAATATTCGCTTTATTAGACACAAGCAAAAGTACTCGTCCCCAGTGACGGCAAAAGTTTAAGTTAATGTATCAATTTAAATTATTTCATAGACTTTAAAAAGATTAATTGTGTTGCACTCTTGATTTCACTCAAAGCCAAAGCTATGAGCTACGTATACCGCCCACCTCAAAAAGTAATTGTTGAGCATTTCAGTCATGCTAAGAGCCGCTCAACAATAACATACGGTAAATCTACATTTTTATTCTTTTTGTTACATCATATTTTGAAATATGAGTGATAATGTGATTAATTCCTAACAGTTTAGTGTAGAATATCCTGTTTGCGAAATAAAATTTGGTATGAACATTATTCATGACTGTTCTCCCGTCATTTCAAAAGTGAATGTTGAGCTTTTCCTGCGTACGCAGCTTTTCAAACGGGAGACAGACGAAAGCTCGGACAGACACCACAGTTTGCAATATATATAAGATTTATTGTTAATGTACAGTTCTTACTGAACTGTAAAAACTGATAGAAAAAAGTATTTTCTCTTTAGAGAATATTCTATCCTTTCCAAGTCTTACAAAACTGGTATTCTTAAGCAAACAAAAGTATCAGAGACAAAGCATTAAAGACACGTAATGATGCAATATAATCGATCTCTCCAGCAAAATCAATTTTCCAAAATTTAATATTATAGTTAGATTAAAAGTTAGAATTCTACTAATAAACTAACAAAAAATATTCCAAAAAAGTGCTAGTGTAGTTTATAAGACATGCATGTTTTTTCTTAAATTACATATGTTGAAATTAAAATTAACTGTTTATTTACTTATTTACAAGTAATTTGTCTATTTTATTTTTGAAAAATAGTTATTTCGACCAATTCCATTCCCTGAAAGAGTGGCTTATATGATCAAAAATTGTGATAACTTAGTCGGGTTCAGCAGGATGCGGTCAGAATTTCGCTAAAGTTCACTGCTGCTGCAATGAGTAGAAGGTAGATATCGATGTTCTGCTGCTATGGCAACAACCTGGAGCATGCGCACATACAATTTTGGAGCAATTGCGCGTTGTGCGTGGGTGGCTTCTCTTGTAAGATCTGATGGTACTGCAGTGACACAGCAGACCTGTGGACTTGGAATTGGAAGGAAAGGTCGTGATTTCTTTCAGGTAAGAGAAAATCATTAGAAGTTTATTCTCACAAATAATAAATATCTTTCTGCTTAGAGTCAGCCAAACGTTTATTACATTAAGAATTAGATATTTTGAAATTAATTGTGTTTTATATGACAAATATACCACAAGGATACTGCAATCGACCAGAAAACAAAATTATTTGATATATATGTTACTTTGATGAAAATAGAAAACTGTTTGAAATATACTAAAAAGCGGCTATAAAATGTTATAACTGTAACATATAACATTGTTATTTACTTTAGAAATCCAAGTATTTCAGTTTATTGTCACTTCAACAGTTTATTATTTATCCATATGTTAGTTACTCAGCCCCGATTTGTTTCCCCATTTTTACCGAAATTACGTGGAGAAGTTTTAGAAGAAGAATATTTTCTTATAATCCCAAATATTTTTTTACTGTCAGTAGTAAATTGAAGAATGACTATTTGGCTATAAGGTTTACTCATGAAAAAAAAAATTTAAATCTAAAAAGAATAATAGGCTGATAGTTTTTTACGCAATGATATTCCATATAACAGTTAGTCTCATCACTTAATGAAGGGCATAAGGCCGAAACGTAGTGTGCTAAAAATTCAATTTAAAAATGTAAATGAATTATTTTGTGCCAATTTTTTCCATATCAAAGACGTTAAATATAGACGTAAAAATAAGTGGGTACCTGATATATGATTAACATTACGAACTGGCATATAACTCTGTCTTATCTTACAAATAATTAGGGTAATTTCAATAAACATTTGGAGATAACAGAATTCAAAACTTACAATTTAGGTGTAACTCCTACACACCAAGTTGTAAGTTTTTTTATCACTCTTATAATGCAAAATATACAACTGGTAGATTACATATAAAAATGATAAGTCAAAGCATAAGAAAATGATAGTGTTCTTATCCTTGGTGTCAGCAACTCATTTTTTTAATAAAAACTGCCAGTACCTTACATTTTGTAAATAGAATAGTTGTTTCTAAATAATATTTGATGGTTCACTTCTTAGAACAGTTAATCATTGTTTAAAAAGGACAACAAGTGGTTAACACTTTGGCAGTAACAAATAGTTTACAGCTATAAAAGCTTGTAGTGTCTTAACTCTCATAATAGTCAATTTCAATGTAAGGACAGCCGGTGACTTAATTCTAACTATAAATAGTCTACATTTAGATAAGGACTACTGGTGACTTAACTCTTGCTACAGATAGTCTATGTTTAAATATGGAAGGCTGGTGGTTTAACTCTTACTATAGGTAGTCTATGTATATATATATAAGGACAATTGATGATTCAACTTATACTATAGGTAGTGTACACATAAATAAGGAGAACTGGTGTCCTTATATAAACATAGACTATCTATAGTAAGAGTTAAATCACCAGTTATTCTAATTCAAACTTAGACTACCTATAGTAAAAGTTAAATCACCAGTTCTCCTTATTTATGTGTACACTACCTATAGTATGAGTTGAATCATCAATTGTCCTTATATATACATAGACTACCTATAGTAAAAGTTAAATCACCAGTTCTCCTTATTTATGTGTACACTACCTATAGTATAAGTTGAATTATCAATTGTCCTTATATATACATAGACTACGTACAGTAAAAGTGAAATCATCAGTTCTCCTTATTTATGTGTACACTACCTATAGTGTGAGTTGAATCATCAATTGTCCTTAAATATACATAGACTACGTACAGTAAAAGTGAAATCACCAGTTCTCCTTATTTATGTGTACACTACCTATAGTGTGAGTTGAATCATCAATTGTCCTTAAATATACATAGACTACCTATAGTAAAAGTTAAATCGTCCTTATTTAAATGTAAAAAAATCTAAAGTATGAGTTGAATCATCAACTGGCTCGTGATTTAACTCTTACCATAGATAGTCTGCGTTTAGGTAAGGATGGCTGGTGGTTTAACATTTACTATAGGTAGTCTACGTTTAAATAATGACATCTGATGAGTTAACTCTTGCTATATATAGCCTATATTTAAATAGAAACAGCTAATGACTCAACTCTTACTATAGACAGTTTACTCTTTAGACGTCTGGTGACTTAACTCTTACTATAGATAGTCTATGTTAAAGTAAGGACAGCTGACGACTTAATTCTCACTATAGGTAGTCTATGTTTAAATAAGGACAGTTGATGATTCAACTCATACTATAGGTAGTGTACAAAAAAGTACGGCTAGTTATTAACTCTTAATATAAATAGTATATGTTTAAATAGGGATGACTGGCGATTTTTTCTTTCCTGTGGTTTTGGAAAATAGAGGTCGCCTTATATTCGAGATCGCCCTATAATTGGGCCAATATGGTAATAGATACATATTCCAATAAAATAAGATCAATAATACGAATCTCATTTCTGACTTATACAATATGAATTTACTACTACGTTTCTGCAAGCTAGCTCTCAAACTTTCAGATATAAGTAAAGCTTAGTCGTTCTGTATTTCACAAAGAGCTTGTCTAAGCTAGTTCATAAAAAAAAATACTGACGTCAGAACTATACCAGTTAAATTTTTATGGCTTCGTAGCAGTAGATAATATACCAACTTTCCACATCAGCTATTTTGAATTATATCTGAACAAGCGTGAGCGTAGATGGGTGTCGCTTAGCAACAGACATCGTATACCTGCCCACACAGTCTAATTAACTTCGAAAAGAGTGAAAACAAATCTGCTTTAACTGAACATATTTGGAGGGATTGGAATATCAACTCACCCATAGTGAGTTTCTAGCTTTCAAATAAAAAATATTTTGATGAGTTTGTTGAAGATCCGTGCTGTAATGATATCTTCACTTGCGTATCAAAAAATCGTGTGAATGTAACCAAAACATAGCTATGCCTGCGCATTCACCCAAGTAATGTGCGATACTTCCGAATTACTTTGAAAATTTACCTTTTTCTTAAAGGAGAGCATTACGTTCACGCTATGTAATTGATAAAGTAAGAAAAAAAGAAACTAGACTATTTTTGTGAATTTTATTTTCGTTAATATATATATGTGCATGTATTTCAATCATTTTTTCTGAGAAATCTTCCTTTTTTCTTTCACTTTGTACGTATATATATGTGTACATATATATTGTAGGTTAAGAAGTCAGATTTCATTTCCTGTAGATATTATAGTTTGCAAAGTAACTTGAAGTTTTCTTCCATGAAATAGTTAGCTTTATTCTCCCTCTCAACTTGTAAAATTGTATAAAATTTCATACACTTTATAGAACCGGTCTTCTAGGTTTGGCTACTCTTCAGCTAGAAAACATTAACTTTAAATATATATATATATATATATAGAATCATAAAATGTTAAAAACGTAAATGACATTTTATTAATGAAACTGTTATAGAAATAAAACACGTATATACATGATGTGACAGACTTTAAAACAGACACACAAACAAAAGAGGTTATGAAATCAAAAAGGCATTATCTTGTTTTGCGTATATCTAGGTAATCAATCCTATTTTGAGGGTTGACCGATGATGACTCCATACTGACATGACTTACAACTTATTTATTTGTAGTTTATTATATTCAACGAACATGAAGTTACGACTTGCTGGCAGCACACTTTTGGTGTTTTGGTTCGTTTTCGTTGCAACAGCAGCCCCAAATATCCAGGAAAACAAAACAGTGGCAGAAAAATCCAACAGTTCGGAAACTAAAGGTAATTTTTCTGTCTTATTTTCCTAATACTATAATATGTTGAGTGGCCCCTTTTTTCTTATTACAAATTACACGGTTTTCAGTATGTATCGTTACAAATGCTCATTTTAGTGAATAGCTATGAAAGACACAAAATTAAAATCTCAGAATAAATGGCAGAATATTTTTCTATATACACTAGTAAAACTAATTAGCATCAGCATCTAGCCATAATGTGAGAAAAACTAAATTCAAGACAAAAGTGTCTTGTTTTTACATTTGGTGTCACACACGGGGATAACCTGAAATGATGAAGCAACTAGTTTTGTAATTATGCTTTCTTCAAATATCACAGAGTAGCGCGAATTACATGTGATAATATTTTGAATTTAATAGGTTCTCATAATGTTATATTTACCTGGATTAAAATTGTATGACAACCTATTTGGTTGAATATATTTTTATATTTTTGAACAATCACACTTCAAAGTATTGATTAATTTCAATACGTATAAAAAATGGTGCACCTGAAAGTATTCTTTTTTTAACATATGTGGATAAAACGAACAATTTGAAAAAATTATCATTTATATTGCAGAAAAACGTTCAGAGGAGAACATCATGTTTGGTAACCAACAAAACAAACCTTCGGCAACAACTGACGACTTTCCGAAAAATTCAAATAAAGACGGCTCAGAATCAACTGATGGCGAAGAAACTTCCACTTCGAGTACAGAAGAACAAACTGATAAACGTTCCGGTGAGTGTTGACAAATCAGTGACTTTGTGAATTTTGAAACTGAATAGTATAGATTGAAAGAATTAGGTATCCAAGTTCTAACTGTTTCGTTTTGTAAATAATGAAAGATAATTTATTCTTAGAGCGATGATGAGATGTGACAAACTTTTTCCATGAGTTTGGTGTATCTGAGTAAAATCAATTGATATCAACATTTGAAAGAAGTGTTTGGAATTTCATAAAAGTAAACAGTTATCAAGTTCGAGTCTTAAGGACGTTATTCATTGCCTAAATTGTAGCAGATTATTTACGATAGAGCCTGTGTAACATTCTCTTGGATATCTGTTACTTATGAAAAATTCAAATAAATGAAAAACATCAGGAGAATATCGTAACACAGAAGGTTAGGCTACTTACTGTATGTTGAAGTCACATTTATTTTTCTATCAATGCATAGTTCCTACTGGTACTCTCTCCATAGTCACAAGTTCACCTTTTTACGTAAGTGAAGCAGTTTCAATAGTATATTTCCTGACTCATAAGTTTCATTCGAAAAAATCTGTATCGTTCACTTTGATTAGCTAAATGGGAAACGAATAGTATTTGGTAACGCTATCAACTTGTATTCACTTTATAATAAATTTAGCCTACCGAAATAAGTATATTTTTTCTTCTCTGACAAATATGTTAAATATTACACAAACTATTTTATAACGCTTGCTATTTTTTTCTAAGTTCTTGAATATTGGGCAGACACCAGTAGATTGGAAGTTGGCTAATGAATTCCACTTTTCAAGGGATGTGATAAAAATTGTCTCAGTAATTATAGACCTTTTAGTCTTACATCAGTAATGGAAAAAGTCTTTGAAACTGTGATAAAAAATGCTTTGCAAGGTCAGTTAACAAAGTTGAAAATGTTATTGGTTAGTCAGCGTGGTTTCATTAGGGTAAAATCTTGACTTGCTAATTTTTTGACATTCTTTGAAGAGATTACTGCGGTTGTAGATGAGGGTACGGATGTAGATTTGGTGTGTCTGACTTTTCAGAATGTACTTGACAAGGTGCCACATTAAATGTTTGTTTAAAAAGTTATCTCTGTGAGTATGGGGATAGGTTGACTCGTTGGATAGAAAATTGGCTGGATGGAAAAAATCAGAGGGATATATTATAAATGGAATTCAATCAAACTGAATTGATGTCCCAAGTGGGGGTGTCTCAGAGCTCAGTGTTAGGACCTATGCTCTTTTTGATCTAGATTAAAGACATAAATGAAAGAATGGTCAATAAATTATTTATATTTGCTGATGATATTAATATTTTTGGCGTTGCTGGCTGTGAGAAGGATGCTACTGCGTTACAATAGGGTTTGGATTATTTGGTGAATTGGGGGAATAAATAGTAAATGATTTTTTAATTATAATAAATGCAAGGTAATGCATGTGCAATACCACAAATTGAATTATGAGTGTGTTTTTGATGGAAATAACCTTGAAAATATTATGGAATAAAACGATCTTGATGTTCTGATTCATCATTCTCCTAACCCATCCAAGCAATGTGCTGTTGCTAATGGCAGGGCATATAGGAGCTTAGACTGTATTTATACAAGTATAAAGAGGTTATAATGTCATTGTATAGGTCATTGTTTGGGCTACGTTTGGAGTACTGTGTACAGTCTTGGGCACTTTACCTTAGAAATAATATTGAATTGTTGGAAAGAGTTCAGAGGAGAGCTACTAGGATGGTACCTGGGATGGAAAGGTTGTCATTTAAGGATAAGTTAAGATCTCTGAACTTGTTTTCTCTTGAAAAAAAGAAGAGCTAGAGGAAATCTTATTGAGGTGTTTAAGATTGTAAAGGGAATTGATAGCGTTGATTCAACATCCTTTTTCGTATTTAATTGCGAGAATGTTTTACATCTTCCAAGAGTTTTCAGTAATGTTAGCAGAACGACGGATTATGATATTATTATAACTGGCATCATTGTATAATTATTTGTTTCCTCAGTTACTTTCTGTTCCATGTTAATTATTTTGTGTGTGTGTGTGAATGTATATGTATATATATATTCATGATTAATAATGTCTTTGAAGTTCAATTATAAGTTCATGTTATATTTCAAATATTCAAAGGATAAAAAATTAAACATAGTTATTAAATTTAAATAGATGAAGAAAAACTGTTGAGCGAAGATGAACAAGACGAAAAATACAACTCGAACAAAAACCTCGACGTCTTTGGTTATCTGGACACCCCTTCTGTATTAAGTGTTACAAACCCATATGGCGGAGAACCTTATGGACCCGAACCTGACAGAACGTCTGGACCTCTTCTGGGCACAGATGTGTACGGTGAGTTTTTACAGTTTTACAAGAAAGTAGTAGGAGCTGAATATATTGATTAACGTTAAGCTTGCATTGTGAAAAATTCCATGAATCTGATAATACATATAATAATATTGTGTATGTGTTTGAACTATGCCTTCGTGAGTTCCATTACTAGTACCTTTTAAATAGTTTAAAAGCGTTAGCCATTGATAAGGTGCTTGAGAGATGGATAATGACTAAATATTACTATTGGTTTTGAATCATCTTGGTGCTTACCAGTTACACAGCATGTCGGTTATTAGACCTTTCTACAGATTTATATATGGTAGTTTCTACTCCAATCACGAGTTGTTATTTGTTTGTAATTTTCCCATAATCTAGAAAGAAATGTTTCTTTATCCATATTCTCCCAAAAGTTTTCATTAGACCATTAAAATGATTTGGCGATTACTACGTACAATTCTTAATATCCACTCTATTTATAAAAAGCATAATTAACACTTGGTTGTACGAGACTTAACTTTTCCTCCAATCAGATAAGAAATATTTTTTATTCCAACCAAATTTAAAATTTTCCATTGGATAAAGAAAATAATTTAGCAATTAACAAATACAATCCACAGTATACGCTTCCGTTCACGGGTGAACATTCACTTATAAATTGTAACATCACTTGTCTCATGTGTCATTTACTGTAGATGAATACTCACAATACAGGCCGTATGACTATAGGGACGCTATCTATCGTCGAAAAAGGAGTTACATGAGAAAAAGGAGTTTGAGGGACAACATGGAAGAGATGTTAGACGTTGCTCGACGTTTTCCCAGGCGAGCCATGCGTTTGAAACGCCACACAGATGTGGCACAAATACTTAAGTGGCTAGACGCTTTGAACCAAGAAAAACAGTATGAGGTTTGTAGTTGTATTCTGATAATTAATTTAACTAAATGGTTGTGGTCTAAATATTTTAATAATCACTGTGTGGACTTGTGATTGTAGTTGATTTTTAATATTATAAAATAACCGCATAACCGACACACACATCGACGTCATAGTTCCACGAAGTGGCACCAGAGGGTGTTGCTGTCATAGGGATGCTGCCACCAAGGTTCTATGGGCGGATGATGTTACTAAGGTTCTGTAGATGGTTTGTGTTACTGAGGGTAGTGTTGGTATAGGCAGATGATCTTACTAAGGATGGAGTTTCTATAGACGGATGGTCTTACTAGGCGTATTATGTGTGTTTTACAAAAGCGGATAGTGTTACCATACTTCCATATGGCTGTACAAATTTCAATTTGTCTTAACTTATGTTTATAGTTTTCATTTATATATTTAATTGTATTGCATGTGTTTTACAAAGGCAGGCAGTGTTACTAGGTGAATTGTGTTACTAAGGTTCTATAGGCGGACGGTGTTACTTGGCGAATTGTGTTACTCAGGTTAGTGCTGCTAGAGCGTATGGTGTTTCTATAAACGGATAGTTCAATTGGATGATGACCTCAATTTATTCATTATTTAACTGAGGCAAATACTGTAGCATAGCCAATAATTTACTTTACATGCTTTTACAATTATCTGTCCTGAAAGGACTTTATTATACCTAATGTTTCGTTTTTACAAATAATTCAACGAGACAGTTACATTATTATTCAGCAGCGAATTATGACTTAAGTTTCGATTTAGTACACATTTAATGCACTATAGTATCATTTTCGCTTCTGTTATTAATTTGCATTACATTGTTTTACAATTATCGTCCTCTGAAGGACGTATTTTTCATGACAGCATAATTATTTAAATCTCTAAATAATATATAATAATTTAACATACAAGCTTACTGTTTCACTTTGTAAGCATATCTGTACATATAACGCACGTTTCACTAATTATCATGTTTGGTTTAAAACATATTCTTACGCTGACCTCTATGAATGTAACTATTTTTCATTTGTATCTCTAATTTTAACAAATAGTTAATAAACTCAGTAGTAAATCATTTTGCTGTAACTAAATACGATAAATGGATGGCTTACTGTTTAATTAATCACTTTACTATTTAAAATAGCAGCACTTACCATTTTATGATTTAGTGTATAACATGCACTTGAAGTACAAAATATACTGTACAATTAAAATTAATATAACTTAGTAGTTTTACAGCACATCTTATAAACAAACATTTTTATTTATGCATAAATCAAAACGTCTATAACGATTATCTTGCACAGATTTCTAACTCACGCTAATAGTGTCTGAGAGGTCCGACTCAAATGGCGTTGATAAACTTTGATTTTAGGAAATACAAAGGGTCACTGGCAGGAGAGGTCGTCACTTGGCCAAACAACCATTACCCTATTAAAATTAGTAGAATGAAAGGTTAAAAGCCTTTTTGGTAAAATATGTTATTTTTAGTACGTAATGATTTGTACGAGACTAAAGTCATGTCACTTTATAATGATTCAAATATATGTATTAAATAGTTCTTGAAAAATCAGAAATTATATTACACTGTATCATTTAATCTTATTAGTTCACCAAAGCATCAAATACATTTTTCATAAATGACCATAGTTTATAACTGAAAAAAAGAGTTGACAATCATAATCTTAAAAGTATTTGTAATTATAAACCAAGTGATTATTCTTTCACATTTTATAAATCCAACACATTTACTGTTTATCTTTATAACAACAACGTGAAATCATAGACTCGACAAGCAAACTGAAATATGTATTTAAAAAACTTCAAGACACACTAATATACTATAAACATCTTAGTTTATAAAATAGAGGATTAACTTTCACACAACCTTTGTACATTATGTTCATATTACTATTTCACTTAGAGTCTGTATTTTTCATTTGTATAACAATATGTGAAAACAAACACTACATTTAACATGAGACATTTTAATACATCGTACTAAACAAATAAATGATTTCATGCAAACTAAACATGTAAGATTTCAGTTAGTAGGCGCAGAAAAAATAGTTTATCAACTATTTCAAAACAGAAATATCCTCACATAGATTTTGAAACAATGTTATGTTAACATTTGATGCATTATCTTTCACTTATACTTTGCCCCCCATTGGCACAGCGGCATGTCTGCGGACTTACAACGCTAGAATCCGGGTTTCGATACCCGTGGTGGGCAGAGCACAGATAGCCGTGTGTAGCTTTGTGCTTAATTACAAAGAAACGAAACAAACACTTATACTTTATAGAAAAATCATCAAATATATTAATCGTCAGTTACAAATGAGTGTTCTGTGATTTTCTTATATAAAACCTACGCTTCATCATAGCTCAGTATATTTTAAATATATTTTAATATATATAAATAAAATCGCGGGTCGCGGGTTCAAATCCCCGTCACACCAAACATGCTCGCCCTTTCAGCCGTGGGGGCGTTATAATGTGACGGTCAATCTCACTATTCGTTGGTAAAAGAGTAGCCCAAGAGTTGGCCGTGGGTGGTGATGACTAGCTGCCTTCCCTCTAGTCTTACACTGCTAAATTATGGACGGCTAACGCAGATAGTCCTCGTGTAGCTTTGCGCGAAAATTAAAAAAAAAAAAAAAAAAAGTTCAAGTTAGAAAATACGACTTTATCTATGATTTATCACAAATAATGTGCATACACTCTACTTTCAAAGCTTTTAAGAACAAAGTGTGTAAAATGTTCATGACAAAATATTTCCATTTTGTTGCTTTTTACGGTAAAGATATGGTTTACAAGAAAAGACGATTCTTTCACATTTTATAAATACTTCATCATTGTGTTCATCATTACACAATATACTTTACAATCAAAATAAACTGCATGTAAGTCTAACAATGAAGAACGAATTTTTCTATTCTTCCACTTTACATAATGATACACAAAGCTAAATGTACATTCGTTTCGTAACATTGTCAAATTGTGAGGGTACATCAGGAAGTTATTTTCTGTTTTCAATCTAGAATTCACATATTTGTAGTTTAAAACTATTATTGTTTACAAATATAACTTACCAAGGTCTATACATACTTCTTCATGGTGTTGTTGTTGTTTAGACCCATAAAGAAATATCAATATTATTCATCTTCCAATTTGGGTTGTGTTCTTCAAATTTAACCAAGTGGTAATTCCACTGACAGCTAGATATTTTTTGATACTTAAAAATAACACAAATGGAAACATTTATGAATTATAAAATGCTGGACTGCGAAGATTAAATTTGTTTTCTTACAAGACTAATACATTTCAGTTAGCGTACAATTTTTGTATACTTTCTACTCAGACTCTCTTACTGCCAATGATCTCAACTTGAGAATCAACCTGTTCTATTGTTATGCAATATTTGAACATAATGAAAACAAGAACTAATATAGTTTGTCTGATATATATATATAACAACACAAAATACTGATTGTAGCAGTAACAATTAGATTCTTTTCACATAGGTATTGAGAATTTATAAACGTTATAATATTTAGGAAAATTAGATATTCACTGCAGTAACAGCAACGTTATTAATATGATGCATTATCATTCATTTATATCTTTTAAATTATAATAATCTCTAGTTACTTTAGTGCTGATCGTAAAGTGTGATGTGTTGACGTTTTCCACTAGGCAGAGTTAACACTATCAGGCTCTTGTATGATACAAAGGACGGAAAATGTGTTAAATACTGTGATGTTACATCACTCTATCGTTGGAACAATAACTACTGCGAAAACCATAGTGGTCGTTTTCAATACGATGATATAATTGTAAGATTTGTGACTTCACGACTAACAGGGATGGTCTATCCTTTTACATGAAATCAGTTTTTAAAGAGTGTTCGTATATAGTAACATAAAAACCATGTCAGACATTCACCAACATGATTAAATTTACCTCCAGAGACTGATGGTCAAAATCCATGCTTATTATAATTAAGTTAGTATTATTCCTACCGTATAACATAATAACAGTTTTAGGTTTTACATCTTAAACGTCAACAAAATTCTTATAAGGTTTACTAAAATTAGTAAAGATCATTGAAGTAAAAGAAATAAGATAAAGTTATAACAAGTTATCACACTGTTCTCCCTTAAGTTACAGTCATTAAAAGATCTGTGTCCTTATATTAAAAAGTCAACAGTATTTAACACAAATGAAAGAATGTTATCTACTCTTGAAGCAGTTTTGCAATTATCGATAAAATCGTTCTTTTTGCGGTAAATATGTGTACAGCGTGGAGCCTCTTGCCGCTGCTGTGTCTATTTTCGTTGGCCCGTGTTTTAAGCAGTATCGAGGTCTCATGACGAGACCGTCCGAGTATGCAGCCAAGGGTCTTTAAAATGTAGAGAAGCACTCCGTTAGTAGGTGACGTAGTTTCCCTTTTGTATAGTATTTAGAGTCGCAAAAAAAACTTATGTTCAGTCTACGCGAAACGTACAACGTCCGAATGCATAGCAGTATCTGTTAATAATTCTTTACAAATCTTTCTTTATGACCCTTTACTATGGGTCTCCAACGAGAAGAAACATAACAGCATCTGGACCGTAGGTATCTTGCGACGTACACAATTGCCGACGAGACCTCTGGCACAATATCAGAGCTCGTTGGGTCGACTGGAAATGTAACAAAGTCTCCGTCAAAGCGTTAAATGTTACATCATTTATTAAATAATTTAACTTTAGGTGTTGCATTTCCAACGTATGTTTTAATTACGTAGTTTCTGATCATTTTAATCAGTATTTAGGGTCTTAACTAAAACCTGTACTTCTTTTTCCAAATAGAACTTGTAAATACACACCGTTATTATTAAAAGTTCTATTACTGAACTTCCTGCTCTTCAAAAAAAGTAAAGATGCAAAGATTGCAATGCATTATATGCTAACGAGTGTATCGATTATTTAAATATTGACCGAAATGTCGAAAACTTGTGGATGAGATGAAAAACAACGTCGAACAAAAATTCATTCTTATGTTTTAATTACGTAGTTCCTGTTCTTACAAAATTTGAAACAACTTTTAGCTCGTTCTATAATCAGATGAGATCTTCTTTTAGCGTGTCAATATTATTGATAAGAACTGGTTAAAATGTGAATGTTGTACAGCAGGTACCTTATCAAGAACAGCATCCATTAACTGCTAATGAAGAGGAGAACTCGGAGATGGCGTACTCACCAGATAGTGGACCTTTACCCGCCTTCTACTCGGGAAGCTACGCTTATAACACTCCTGATACAGATGAAGAGGTTATCGAGCCCGAAATTATGTGGAAAAACCCATACAGAGAAATAAGTATGGCGCGACGTTCCTACCCTTACCCCACTGACTACCGATATTTTATGTTGCCAAGCCAGAAGAGATCCTCTCCACCATCAAGTTTTGATGACGATGGCCAGTGGGATCAGATCAGTAAACAACTATATGATAACGGTAACAGCAAGGATCTGGAGCGGCTGTATGTACTGGCCAACCTGCTCTCAGATGAGGATTCCGAAAGAGAATTCCGCTACCGAAGGTCTGCTTATGTTTAAATTAAGAAACATCAGAAGCTGTTAAACAAAATGTTATCTGGCTTGGATGTACTCGTGCTTCCGAGTGCCAAGTGGTTGAAATATGAAAATAAAGTTGTGGCAATTATTCAACTTAACTGTTTGTGCTGTTAGGTGTTTACTAAAGATCGTAGCTTTACTACATACAGTTAAACCGTGAATATACATGTTATGAAAGTTGTATTAATATGATTATATTTTATAAGCTAGTGTGCAGTCTCCTGTTCTTCTAAACTCAAAACTTGCTTTAACAGTCGATTTTGGACACTCTGATCACAGTAAAACGTATATTAGTATTATTCTAGCTTAGTGTTTTAATTGAAATTTTAACAAAAAACTTTCAAGTTGTTGGAGCATAAAAAGAACGAAAGAAAACTCTTAGCCAATATCTAATCTTAGGTAAAAAAATGGACTATTTTATTAAAACAAATGTAACGCCTTAAAAGAAGAATATTAAAAAATAAGCTGTACAGACATATATTTTTTTTTCAAAAATAAGACACACACTTACTGAGAAATTGAGTTAACTTAACCCATCAGTTTAAGATCAAAGTAGTGTAGATGAAAACGCCTAATCTACTATAAAATGGGAAATTTCTTGACGATAGAGTACAGTTTATTTGATCTAATTCGTATTTATATGCACATATTTTTATTAAAATAATTATATAAAATAATATGTGGAACGTTCCAAAGTTAATATACATTCGCGTATTAACTTAATAGTTATTCAAGGTAAATTATTATACTTTGCAGTAGGTCTGAGATCGTAGTTAAATTATCTTTTTCCACCATATTTTTTTTTTTTTTGTTACTCAACATATTTAATTAAGGCTTGAAAATTTCATTTCTGTCTGCATCTCGTTCTAGCTCAAAACAGAGTAGTTACCGTAGCCTGAAAATTTATCATGTTGAACGATATATTGTGTTCTATAGCATAGAAAAGTTATGCTTGTTTTCTAGATTCTATTCTCTGGTGTAACAAACTTATCCTTGTTTGCGAAATTGTTTCGTAGGAACTGAAAAAGTTATCGTTCTTTGGCATGTTGTATCTGGTATTGTGATAATTAAACACTTTTATGTGATGTACTTCCATAATATATACGTTATGATTATATTTAAATACAAGATAATTATAACAGATGGGTCATATCAAGTAGGTAAACATTTGAATAATTATTGAGATATGCAGGATATTTTGTCTTTATTCTCACACAGCGCGTAAATATGTTACATAATAATACTTTCTCTAGTTCCCTCTTTAACCATTAATGGGGCCACATTCATTAACAGTTCCGGTCGATTTCTAGTTAGTATAGTTATACCTGAAAGTAAAGTAAACATTAATTTACAAAAGTGCTAAAACCATGCATGAACATAGTGTCTGTACATATGATCCTTTTTTATCCTACTTGTAAACTTTGATAATTACCTGAAACGTTCATAGTTTTGATGGCAAGACACACGTACTCTCTCTGAGCATAAAGCACAATGAACATTCAATGTGGTTTGACTGAATATTATAATTTGATTTTTTTTATGTTCACTGGAGAAATTTTCAATTATCTAATCATACTCTATCCTCCGTGATCGGGTTACAATCCTCGTTGATCCAGTATTTATCTGGATATTAGTTTTGTTTTATCCTAGTTACACAAATATTAATTTCACAGTTTCTTAATTCTTAGGCTTGTGATGCTTGTAAAATATTATTATTAACACTGTACTTATTTTCACTCCCTAACACCAATAAGCCTAATGCTGGTTAACAGGGAAGATAATTTTTAGTTATGATAAATATGTACCAAACATTCCAGTTTCTTTGTCCATACACTTTTCTTACTTCACAGTTATTAACTTAAACTGCTCATTGTGTTAAGTCATTTCGGTTGTTCTTGTTTTCAAAGTTACATTAATGTGCGTCGGGAACGTCATGTAAACTTGCACAGATGCGAGACAAACGCAAGACATTTAATCTAGAACAATAGACGTTATATATCTTTCGATGTTACTCCAACAACGCCTGAGCTTTACGTTCAAAATTCACTGAGAAAAGTAATTTGTAAAACATATAGGTCTGGAGTTGTAACTTCGGCGGCAACATCAATCGGCTGTTATGTGAAAAATGATTAAATTACGCGATTTTAATTTTTGTCTATTAAATGTGATTGATAGATGTATATATACGTGTGCCAAAAATACATAAAATCCACCAAGTTCAGCGCTACAAAGTGAACAGATTTTAAAATACCCAAATTCTTATGTTTTTTATTGAAATATGCGAGTATTTCATCAAATATATGCAGGTTCGTATTCCAAGGAAGTCGTACTGTTAAAGTAAGACGCAACCATGGAGATTTATAATACAAAATTTAAGAAAACAACTGTTCCCGAGCATGTGCCAAAAATAAGTTACCAATACATTCGAAAAGGGAGGCTAACTGAATACATAAAAACTCATTACCAGTTGATTTTAAGGCTAAGTAGGCTGCTGGCTTTCATCAGAAGTTAATATTAATTAATACTACATTCCTCTTAATAATATTACAAGCAGATCAATATACGTAACTTAATAGTAGTTAGCAAAAATTGGCATACTGTATATAAAATAATTTTAATTGCATCTTTGAATGTTATTAAACTATAAAGTTAAATCAGTGTTTTACAGGTGGAGATCTCTAAATCTCCAAGTTCCATAGTTAATAATTTTCTGGAAAGTACTGAATGCAATTTAGGGTTCTCTAATCATGAAATGATACATTTACAACAATATTTTTCACTCTTTATTCACTAATTGATTTATTAGCCAAATAATTTCTGGTTCTATAATAATAAATTAATTTATTGACAACAAGATTTCTAGTCCCAAAATCACGAAATAATGTTTATTAGGATTATGTTTCATAAATCACATATTGATGTATTGATAGCAGAACTAATGGGACTGTCATCATGAACTGATTTATTTATTGTTAACAAGATTTTGGGTTACATAATCACGAACAAATATATTAACAAGATTTCCAACTCTGAAATACCTACAAGATTTCTCGTTCTTTGTAACCGAGAATTAATGTATCAGCATCAGGACTTATGTTTCTGTAACTATGAATTTAGGTACTAACAGCGGGATTTGTGACTTGGAAATCACAATATAATGTATTAACAGCAGGATTTGTGATCACAAGTTGATGTACTGGCAGAAGAATTTATAGCTTTTGAAATCAAGAATTAATGTATTCTATAATGTTTTTTAAAGGATGAACGGATACCTTGAAAGCAAAATTTTGATTATGTAATCATGCACTGAGAACAATATATATGTTTTTGAATTCATTAGATAATAAATTTATAGTATGACCTTTGATATGAAAACTATTGACTAATCTACAAGTGCAAGACTTGTGAATTTGTAAAGATTAGTTGTTCTATTTGCAGTAGTAATTCATGATATCTTGAAATGGCCTAATGAAGAGGGTACACCAGATCTATAATAATGATTTGAACCTTTGACAAAAAACTCTTAACTATAGGTGTAATAGCAACAGAAGGAAATCAAGAACTGTATGATGACTTGTTCTATCCATGAAAAATCCTGGAAAGCTGTAATGACAATTTGCCCTACAGATTTAATGGTGATATACTGTACTTTAAGAAGGTATTTTAGTTCTATTGATGACATGCTCTGTTGATAGAAGGTATTCCTCTTTGTAAAAAAAAAAGTATTATAGTGATTATTCTAACTTTGGATAAAAAGTAAGCTAAATCTAATCATAGTATCTTCTATTGACAAAAGGAATCCTAGTTCTGATGTTGATAAACTGTACTGATAAAAGTATTCTATATCTAATGATGCCATGCTGTATTAGAAGTTATCCTAGATATAATCATAACAGATTCTATATCTTCCACAGTTGTAATGATGATATGTTAACTGAATTATTTTAGATTTAATTATATACTTTAATGACAGATCTGATGATGATATGCTCTACCAATAGAAAATATTCTAATTGTAATAATATTATGCATGTAACTTTATTTATAGCTTGCTGTGGATATTTTGAAAGTTTTATGTGCGAGTATATATACAAAGTCTCAATCAGTAACGTGATAATTTCCAAGTACACTGTAAGTTGTAAATAAATTTAAATATTATTATTTGGTGGAAGACACTAATCCTTTTTTTAATAATATACATTACTGGAACAGGGTATTCTAGTTTCAATGACGATATGATTTATTGAGCAAGAGGATTTTAGTTCTAAGGAGAATTTTTTTTATTAAAGATCTTGGAAAGGCTTATTGCATTCTACTAACACAAGGTATTTTACATTTGATCATGGAATGACAATTGATAGAAGGAATTTTGATTCTAATGATAACTTGCTACATAGAGAAAAGTATTCTAGATCTGATGATAACATGCTGTACTGAGAAGACATTTTAGATCTGTAATGATGTTTTATTTTATTTACAAAAGTTCTTGGAAGCTGTAGATAGCATAAACTGCACTAAAATAATGTATTATAAATTTTTAAGAATAATAATTTATATTGACATAATGTATATAGTTCTAATGCTAATATATCATATTGAAAAAAGTATGCTACTTTTTAATTACGATTTATTAACATGTCTTGCAAAGGTGAACTGTGTTTTACAAAGAGTATTCTAGATCTAATCATGTCAAGTTATATTATAAAAAGACGATTATAATGGTTGCTTGCTTCATTGACAATAAGTATTCTAGGTCTAGTCATGATATGCTCAGTTGACAGAATGTATTTTTAATGGTAGTCTTTACTGGAAGAAAGTATTATTGTTCTAAAGGTGATACACTACTGATTAAATGTATTTTAAGTCTTATGGAGATATACTTTAATAATATAATGTACTTTAATGATGTCATGCTCATGACTTTAAGCTGTATTGCAAGAAGGTACTCTAAATCTAATCATAGCAGGTTCTATTCATATTACAGTTATAATAATTATATGCTCCAATGAGTTGAATGTAATCTAGGTTTTCAATGTTATGCTTTATCAACAAAAGCCATTTCAGATCTTTAATTATGATTTGTTTTATTCTGAGATCTTGGGAAGGTGTGGTATATTGTATTGACATTTGGAGGTATTGTAGATCTAATGACTGTATGATTTATTAATAGAATGTATTCTGTAATTATAATGATGATTTAATGACAAAAGGAACTAGTTCTATCGATGATATGCCCTAATGACAAGACATTAGTTCTAATAATTTGCTCTTAACAAAAGGTGTTCTAGTTCTAATGATGATATGCTTAATCACAAATACACTAGTTTTCATCATATGTTTTAATAACAAAAAGTACTCTAGTTCTAATAATTTGCTACAATGACAAAAGGTATTCTAGTTCTAATGATGATATGCTTAATCACAAATACACTAGTTTTCATCATATGTTTTAATAACAAAAAGTACTCTAGTTCTAATAATTTGCTACAATGACAAAAGGTATTCTAGTTCTAATGATGATATGCTTAATCACAAATACACTAGTTTTCATCATATGTTTTAATAACAAAAAGTACTCTAGTTCTAATAATTTGCTCTTAACAAAAGGTATTCTAGTTCTAATGATGATATGCTTAATCACAAATACACTAGTTTTCATCATATGTTTTAATAACAAAAAGCACTTTAGTTCTAATAATTTGCTACAATGACAAAAGGCACTCTCGTTCCACTGATGCTATGTTCTACTTATAGCAGATATTTTCGAATTGTGTTGACGATATGCTTTATTAAGTGATGGTAATCAAGATTTGTTATGACACTATGTTCTAGTTGTAGGTCTTCATAATTACTGTATATTAGCAAATGTTTTATATTGCACACATAAGCGAGATCTTTTGAAAGAACTTTGTAATTATTAAATGATCTGTTGACAGAATATCTTTCAGGTTTTTTTAAATGTATGCTACTCTGGTAACTTAGTTTGTAATCATTAATTTATATTCTGAAACTAGACCTTCTAGTTCATTACAAAATTAACTACTTATAACTACAAACAAAAACAATCTTGTAATTATGAAGTAACATTCTTGTTTGGTTACACTGAATTTGATGTATTGACAACAGGAATTCAGAGTCTTCTATAATGATAAATGAATTATTTTTTCAGGTCATTATATACTGTTATAGTGGCTTATATCTTTGACATATTTCCTGTAGAAATTAAATATTTTGGCAGCAGAACTTTGAGTTTTGTAACCACATTTTACTCACTGTAAAGAGGTCTTGTTCTATAACATTGAACTTGTATAATGACAGACGGCTTACTTGAGTAAGGAAGCACATTACATTAATATAATAATAGGTAGCCAAACAGTGATTAATAAGCATAAGGAAGAATTTTATTGATGGTGGAACATACTAAACTAATGTTTTGACAGAACATTGATCTGTCTTCTTCATGTATATCAGCACTAAACAATAAAAAGTTTATATATTGTTACAAAGACAAAAGACACCATTTTCATTACATTTAATCCCTGTCTTTTGTCTTTGTAACACTACATAAGCCTTGTATTGCTTAGTACTGATCATACCTGAAGAAGACAGACCAATGTTCTTTCAAAACATGCATGTTCCACCATCAATAAAATTCTTCCTTACGCTTATAAATCATTGTTTGCCTACCTATTATGACAGAAGGCTTGTTTTAGTTTAGAAATAATTAATTCATATGTTGACAGCAAATTTTTTTGTTCTATGTCTAAGAATAATCTAAAACCAGTAAGATTTTTTCATTCAGTAAAACATTACTTACGTTTTTCTTCTTTGGTAATCATGAATTGATGCAATGCTAGTAGACTTTGATTTATAAACATGAAATCTTCCATTGTTATTAAATTTTCTTGCATTGTAACCATGAATGACCTAATGACAGTAGCAAGCTTAATGGTTCAATAAACATGAATCCTTTTATCAACAGGAAATTCTCTTATTCTTCACTTTTGAAATAATTTGACAGTGGGTTTTTAGTTTAGTGAAATACAGGTTTATCTATTAACAGCAAATGTTCGTTAGTGTGGCTCTTCAGTTCAGTAAATACAGATGGAAAACTTTTGTGATTTTTTTCCTTGAAATAAGTAATGGCAGTGACATTAAGGTTTAGTGAAATATGTTCTTCCAATTGAAAGCAGGATTTCTTCCGAGATCATGAACTGATGTAATGGAAGAAGTATTTTGGTTTTCAAAATTTTCTGTTGACAGCAAGTTCTGTATTAAGAATTAATCAAATGACAGTGGCTCTTGGTTCAGTAAACGTGAACTGATTTAATGATGGTGTTTTTCAGTAAACAAACTTATCTACTGACAGCAAGTTTTTGCATTCAGTAAGTGATTTGATTTAATGATAGCAGGATTTTATAGTCAGTAATCATAAATTCTTCTACTGACAACAACTTTCCTCATTTTATCCTGGTTCTATACTTATATATAAATATATAGATAGATTTAGATTTTAAAGACAGGAAACACATTTTTTCACATGCAAAAAGTTAACCAGCTTACGATTTGAGGTTTATTTAACCTCGCCAATTAGCAGAAGGCTGAGCTGTTAAATGATCTGATTGCAACACAATCTCTTTACTAATACATGTGTTAGTTTTACACTCTAAAGTGATTTCTGTTTTGGAAGAAAGAAAACTGACCATTTTGGGATAATATCAGTTAATAAATTTTACACTTCTATAACCTAAAAGATGTACTCTTTTAAGACAATAACTGTAAAATGCATAAAATCCAATATTTATAAACTAAGTAATGCTATATTTTGTTTGGCCAGTGGATGATATTAAATTCCATACAATTATATAATCAAATAACTAGGTGTGTTTTCATTGTCTAACTAAATTAGATTTGTATCATAACTTTATTAGAATAGAACGTGTTATTGGATGTACTGTTCATATATGAATTCGGATATATAAAACTGCTTAACTGAATTCACCTGCTTCTAGTTCGTTGCAGATTTTTTTTTACAAAAACCCGATTCTCTTTATCTAAATTCAACTGTTTGTTTTTATAATGATGTCATGCTAAGACCTACTAGGTATGATCTACATTATCAGGAAATTCAAATTTTCAAAACATTCATAATTGAGTTCCTGATGCAGTTTTAAATCACAAAGGAATACATTATCTCTTTTTACACTTTAGCTAAAGGAAACAATTCCACAGTTCTTATATGACATTACTTGACTGTACAGCACTTTTAACATAATAGTTCTTTTTCTTTCTTTCACTAACACTCTAGTATATAATTTTTTTGCCTTGCACATAATTGCGGGCTCATACACAGAATGTTTGAAATTGGGGGTCTAATTTGAGAGATCAAAAGCCAACACATATTATGCGAAGCACAATCAGCATGCTAATGCTATGTGGATCTGTCCCCCCCCCCAAAAAAAAACCCAACAAATTTGTAAAATAATAAGTGCTATGAGATTAAATCTGGAGGCAATTTTACATGAAAGATAGCTTAAACAATTGCATGGCTGTTCACATAAAATCCACAAGTATTCAATGACAAGTCAACAAATCATCATTCTGTTGTAATACTGCATGGGGTGCTAGACTTAAATTAGCATAAATATGTATGTTTTCTTATAGTAAAGTACTGTCCAATCTATATGCAAATAGTTATTAATTGTTAAATTATATTACTAATTTAAACAACTCTGTAAAACAATAGTATATTAGCTATCGTACACGTACATGTACACACCACTGAAATAGCATGTTAGCATGCTCCATTCTTCTGGGGTGCTTTTCCACAAATAACTTACATAAAGTTTCAATGTTGATAGCAGTGTCATAATGATTACTTATTAAAGCTAGAGCACCCAGTCTTTTTTTGATTTGCATACACCTCAGGTAATTATCCAACCATTGAAGAGCAAATGCCAAATGTTCACATGAACTTAGTGGCAGTTTTTTTTTTTACATCACAAAAATAGGGTGCTTGGTCAAACCCCCCTGCATATTACTCAGGCAAAAAACAATTACTACATATACTTCTAGCTTTGATTCAAATATGGGAGGGAATTGGAAAATTCACATAATTATCATTGCAATTAAAACAAAATGAATTTATTTTAAATATTTTTTATTTTAAAACTATTGACAAAAACTACATAAATATGTTCTAGTTTAGCTTGGTTTGAATATAACATTCTTGCTTTACAATACATCCAAAGAGAATGATTTTTACTCATACACAAGACATCACATTTTTAGACATATCCATTTAGATCTTCGTTGAATGGTTTCTGCCCATTAGAACTGACTTTTAGATTAAGAACTTATCTAACAACAAGTCCTAAGAGACTTCATGGACAACATTTTCTTTCTTATAATTTCATCTGTTCCATAAATCTTTTGTCTTCTACAATATTTTATTAACCACATATATTCTACAAACCTCCTATAGTACTCCCTTATAAGTTTACAACTTATTTTCTAGAACATAAAGAAATTAGTCTGATATACAAGCTTAATATCTTCTTTCTCTTTAAACATTTTACTTGCCTTACATTGTCTTCTACCAGTTATGATGTTATTTCTTGCTTAAACAAAGATTAACTTGAACATTATATATATATATATAACAGTACAAAGATAAATATTGAAATAACTGGCCTCACAGCTTTCAGTGATAAAGACATTTTGTTACTAAATGTGCTCATACAATGTTGTCAACTTTCCAGAAGGAACAATTTGATGTTTTGTTCCAGCTCACAACACTATTTTTCTCCATTCTACTATATATTATTTATTTAATTTAGAAACTGACGTCAGTTGGACGTTATGCAGGTACTCTAGTTACATAGAGGATAAAGTATGATGGCTGTCATAAAATGTCATTTAATGAAGTAAATATTTGTGTTATATTCACTCTACATTCAATACATGACCATAGAAGAAAAAAACAATACACGTTTCTCTTGATTTTAGATTTCTCATACATATCTATGGATTACCTACGATATACTGAGTGGAAAAAATGACCACCTTTAATTTAAAAGAAAACTTTAAGATATAAAACAGCATTTATACAAAATGCAAGGTTCATTTAACTATACATATTACAAAATATATTACTTCTGTTAGGTGTGCACATGTAACGATAGTTTGATATTTAAAAACTGCTCAGTATTCATGGAATTTTCTACCTACGATGCTGGGTTAATCTTGCACTAACTTTTTCATTTTGATTTTTTTTAGAGCTTTTATTGAGGATTATGTTAAAAGTGTATTTTAGTAGCATTTTTTATAAATGCATTATTTGTAAAGATATATCCACAAAGACTATGTTATTCACACTAACAAAAACTTTAAATAATATTTTTTTACACAACCATTACTCCTGCAATTAAATATTTCTAGAATGTACAATTTGGAAGAAATCTATAAAATTGTATTTCCCAAACTTAACACTAAATTGAAAAGTCTGTATAACAAATGTTGTTGTACAACATAACAGGTACAGTCTTAGGGCTTTTAAAAATTAACTTAATTTTTTCACTTGAGAGGATACTTTTTATTCACATCTATTTCATGAGAATAAGTGATGATGTGAAGCTTCATTTTTAGTAGTTAGGATGGCTTATTTATTTTCTGATTATTATTATCAGAGTCTAAAATGTCAGGCTGAAAAACAGGTGACTCATGTTGTTTAAACCAAAGATGTGTATATAAACTGTCAGGGTTTGAAAGAAGTGAGTGATGAGTCCCACGCTCAACTACCTGCCCTCCTTCAAGAATGATAATATCATCAGCATCAACCACCGTTGACAAGCGATGTGCAATAAAAATGGAGGTTCTTCCTTTTGATGCTCTCCTCAGGGCATTCATGATTTTCTGTAAAACATAGTTATGGCTGTTTATAAGATGAATTAATTTCCAATTTTAAATCAAGATGTCATACACAACAAATAAAAAAATGCATTCTATCAGTACATGTATATACAAAATGTCAAACTGCTTAAAAGCTTTGTTATTAATCTTGTAATTTCTTTTAAATAAATAAGCATTTATTTCAGATCTGATTGTGACTACTGTACCCGAATACAGGTTAATTGTTAAGCATCAGGCATACATACCTAACAGAGTGACAAAGTAGTTATTACTACACTGAAAGACTGCTTTCCTTCTCCTTTATAACACACTAAATTATGTTTCTTACACTAAAATATTCTTCACTTGCATCCTTACCATATAAACTAAACCACACTTCTTATAATGAAAGGTTGCTTTATTTCTACCCTTATATAACATTATAATTCAAATTTATACTGTAAGATTTCCAGGGTCCACTTTAGATCTATATTATATTGTAAAACAATATTTTGATAACAGTGCTCAAGTACAAACCACAAACAAATGAAGTCATGAAAAGTTCTCTCATACATTTTTGATTTATTACAGAATATGGTTAAAATAATAAATCCATATACATTTTTCATTTATAAAACCTAAAATATGTTTTGTGTGATGATGTGTCCATACATCCTGTAGAAGTGTGAATGGCTGAAAAATGTACCCAGAAATCATGCTACACTAGTCAGGATGTTGCTAGCAGAATATTCTTCAGATGAAAATATGACATTGATTTTTATGAACTATAATCAAATATCTTATGATGTAAGACTGGTGTGCTATTTTCTTTTAAAAAAAAAAGCGTTCATTTCACATTTTAATACTCACTGCAAATACAAAAGGTATCATTAGAGCCTATGATGGCTCATAAATGTCAATAACTACATGTACTTAACTAACAATAACAATACAGGCTATGCAATAAAAAATATGATGTATATACTTCTGGTTTCTTAAGTAGACTTTATATTTTCATAACAGAAAATAGGTGATTATACATCTTTTCTTTAAAATAGCCCTTGCTGCAGATAGAAAAATATACAGGTTGTATTTTGGTGCACAAATTTTGAGTCAACCTATTTATTACAAAATGGCAAACCATATCAAATTCACCTATGACCTCAAGGAGTTCTGTAAAAAATCAAAATATTCCTATCCAAATCTCTGGTTATGTTTGACAGAAAAGAACAAGTATCACCTACCACTAGCATAGAAAACTACAAATGAAAGTTAACAATTGTAATTATGTACTTAATATAGAGCTATTGTTGTTCAATTATAAGTAACAATCTCCATACACACACACACAAATATGTAAAACAATAATGAATCAACTTCATTTTAGAAACCTGGATTGAGTTTCAGCAAAATAAAATTTCTGTTAATCTAGGCCTTGGTGAAAACTATATTTTTATACACCCACACACACCATTTTTTTTTAAATGCTAAAAATATGAGCATGAATTTAATCAAATAATATAATTAAATTGAATAACTCATGGTTTTCTAAAGTCTGCTACATGGAGCTTTTGGTTTAACATTACAAAATCAATCAGCTTGTAGTAACATTTGTGTTAAGAAGAAATATTTCAAATAGGCCAAACAGGTTAAAGTTGGTGCAGAAAGTGTCTATGGAACATTTATTCTTCTATACTTTTGAACACTTTCACCAAGACTGCTGTTGAAGGCAAGATCCAACGTGAATACCTTTGAATCTGGCTTTTCCTAGGTTTCATATGTGTCAGCAAAAATCTTCATGGTTAAGATGTTGCCATGACTTTAAAAATACCAAATTTGTTTAACATCAAGATGCAGATTTAGTGGGAAAATATTTTAATTAGGCATCTGTAAAAAACAAGCATTTCTGAAAATAAGTTACAAAACTTAACTTGAGTATTCTCCAATTTCTTTCAATTAAAATCTAATCTACACTTACCACTATAGTATATTCTAAGAGAGGCCTGGAGGAGAATATAGGGGTAAAGCTCCAGTAACTTTGGGTTTAATAAGCCTTTCAGGAATTCTCAAGTTAAAGCTTTTCATGTTTAGGAAATGTAATTCAATCAACAAAAACTATCATTTAGAATTTCTGTTTACAATTTTATATTAATATTATATGCATACTCCTGGCTAAATGATACAAAAGGTCACAATCCCAATAATTCAAATGCTGAAATTCACCCCCCCCCCCACATAATGTCATCCAAATACTTCAAATTATCCACAACAGTATAAACAATTCCACATATTTACTAGTTACATTTATTGTCTTAGAGCCACTTTTTTGTTGAGCTTTGTAATATGTGGGCCTAACTCATTTAGTCAGCTTCTCATACATTTATTTTGTCTTTCTTTTACATTGTAGTTCCTTGGTTATTACTTCTAGTGCCTCTTTTTTTTGCATCACTCAGCTCTTTTTTTTATTTATAATACATATTATCTTGCTAATGCAATGCAATTCAGCCTTAATTAGACAACATCATTTCTGAATTATTCTGTGGCAATCTTTTTTTTTTAATTTTTTAAAAAATAATTTTACAAAATAAGTGGACGTTAAGAAGAGATATTTCTGTTCTAACCAAAAGGCCACCACAACATTCATTTCAAAGATGTCTGCAAGAGAGACATGAAGTCTATGGACAACAATTCAGACACATAGGAAAAAACTGCTGAGAACAGGAGTGACTGGAAGCAAGCAGTTAAGTTGGGCTTCTGATAGGAAGAGGAGAGAATGAAGGAAAAAGCAGAGGAGAATATGTCAAAAAATGTAAAAGCTGCACAATCAACTTCAGAACAAACAAATTATTCATGTGACAAATGAGAGAAAACATGCTCTTCTCAAATTGGATTATTCTGTCATGCCCAGAAGTGTCAACACAAGTGAAACTCTTTTTACAGATGCAGATATCTGTTGTCTTATAAGACAGAAAGATACCAACTACTTCTGTTCCTTGATAAAACTGAATGTTGACTTGAACCTCCAGTCCACTACAACAGCTTCACAGAGCTAGCATAAGCTTGGCAAGAACTCAAAATTTATTTGAATTACTAATTCACACACCCAATAATTATCAGTTTTCATAGTGTTTTGAAACAAATGATACATTTTCTACCTTGTAAATCAAGCTGTTCACATTCATTAGAATTCAGAATATTACTGGCAATACACAGTAACCTCAATATATTCATCATAATGATACAGTTTTCTTGAAATAAAGAATTTATGAGTTAGCACAGATAAACATTTCAATAAACAACAGTTGATTGGTTTCTTTTTCTGAAGAATGTCAGAATACACTATGTATGTTTCCAAAGGCTTTTACAGAAATTTTGTCACAACATAATCTTTATCCCTTACACTCTGCACAATGTTGGGTACTTTTGTGCCAATTAAAATTTCCCTTGCTGGAAGCTGCTTTGCACTAACTCATAAGTAAGACTTTCCACATATGTGTCTCACTGTGTCTGCACTGAAAAATTGTGGCTTGAAAAATCATGCCAAAATCTCTTTTGTAAGTTTCATTTACTTCTTTGTTTGAAAAAGGTAATTGAGAAGTTTTCTCTTGAAAAATAATGACATAGATTTTCAGCATGAAGAATATCGCTGTATAAAGAAAGACCCATGAGAATGATTTAATTAGGAACATATTTGTAGCATTTCAATGGGACTATATTAATATCTGTGCTATGCCTTCATTAAAGATGTGAAAACAGATTTTTGTTTTTTAACATTAGCCTTGCAGAACACCTACTTTGACATTTGGAAATTTTTAAACCAGTCTCTATTAATCTAGGTTAATTCACAATGTATTTTTTCCAGTTGCTACCACTTTTCTCTATCTATAGCAGTGTATCTTTGATCAAGAACATGGTCATTGCATCTTCTAGTTTGCCAATAAAATTAGTATAATGCAGGTGTTTTTTAGCTTCTCACCAGAACTTAAAACTACCATGCTATATTGATTATTAAACTTCCTATCATTAAATGCACATTATGATTATGATAATACCATTTCTGATTTCTTGCTCTCAAAAAATAATAATGAAGTATTACAATAATTATGGCATGTGTCATGACTGAATATTCTGGACAATAATATCCACTTTCAATTTTTTGTTTTCAAAAAAGCTGATTGTAAACTTTTGGAAAAATATATGAACAGTTTAAACTTTAAAATAGACTGATAGTGTTGAACAGGGCTTATTATAAACCACATGAATTACACTGAAACTCTGCTCTATTGAAGCTATTAAGTAGACTCAAGACTACAGTTCTTAGAAAGAAAAAATGCTCCCATTTCAACTGTTACAATACACAATAAACAACACAACAGTGCAACTCCATTCAACTTATATTCTTGATACACTGTAAGCTATACTTTACACAAAAAATTAAGTTAATTTCTTATATTGTACTATCAATGACACTTTTTACAATGAAACATAGTACTGATAATATTTCATACTTTTTAAAAAATTTAACTTATTCTGACAAAAATTTGTAACTAGAGTAACTTATACTGCATAGCTTGAAATGCTTTTTGTATGTTATTTAATAAACTTACATATTCTGTAATGGCATCTAAATTAGAAGTTGCTTCATCGAATACTAAAATAGGACTGTCCTTCAATGCAGCTCTGGCTATGGCAACTCTCTGTTTTTCCCCACCTGCAACAAATAACACAAGTTAAAATTCTTTACCCCAGAGTCAAAGTTAATGTTGAAACTCTTGAGGTACAATGGGCTTGTGACTGTTGTTTAGAAGTAGATACTGCATACTAAAACTAAGCAATATTATTATTTTTAATTTCTAAGTAAACTACTATTTCATCAAACTTGTTGAACAAAAATAATCTTATTTTAAATATTGTTTTCCACAAAACAAATCTTTAATATGAAAATACAATGATAATAATGAAGTTTTTCTAAAAGATACAATGCTTTTTGAATATTATTAATTTCAAATGAAGTTAAAGACAAAAAAAATTATTTCTCAAAATTGATTTATTAGCCAGTTCTAGAATATGTCCAGTTACTAGTTTTCCATGCCTTTGACTTGAAGGCTTATTTAAAGTCAGTGCTGATAACATTGAGTAATAAAGCTAGAGTGCTACAGTCATGCTTTTAGCATCACATTACTACTGTTACTAACTAGAGATTGTAACATTGTATTAAACTTTTTATGAAGAAAATACTTATTATACAAATATCATTAAACTAACAACAACATTGTAAGAGAAAACTGATTGGGTCATTCACTGCTAACATTGTTGTAATTTTACCATATACTTTAAGTAGATGATCTGGAAAGTATAAAGTAGGTCAATATAAGTTTGAGTTTTGTGAACATAAGCAACAGCAGAAAATCTACACACATGGCTGGTTAGAGCAATAAACCATTCTTAACTGTAAAGGAGCTCTCACATATTAGAATATAACAAATGTATACATCTTTGCAAAAACTGTGTTTTAGACTCACAAATAACAATAATTATATTTAATCTCCCATTTCCTAGTAGCAGTTTCAATATAACCATAACATAAATCAATGACTAAATAAAACTGTACTGAAAACTAAGTAATTTCACCACGAATGGAACTCCAAACAAGAAATTATTGAAAATGTACTACAAGTATTCACTGATATATACTCACAGTATTTACACTTTCCCATATCATTATGTAACAAATGAGTAAAAGAAAAATTCAGATAAGATACACATGCCATTCCTGACATTAAATCAAATGGTTCACGGCAGCAAAGTATTTCTATTAATTTCCAAAACTACTTTCTATTGTAAACATGCTGTTTAAGTAAGTATTTGGTTTCTGAAAAACAATCACTTATTTTCGGTGACCACGGGACTTTATTGTGAGTAATTTTCAACTGTTATAACAACAGTAAATTGTTAAATGTGCTGTCTTTAGAAATGTGACCTTGGCCAGTGTAGAACTTTTGAGAAGTGACCTCAAGAAATTATTTATGGGTTTTCAAAGAATGCCAAACTAATTTAAGTAATCCAGCACAATGTATTTGTTTAAGCATAAGTATCACACGCACTTTTGCTTATTTTTATCATAATTTCACCATATAGTTTTGCTGCTCTAAATCAGCTGTTTTTAATCCAAATGACAAAAAACTAAAAATGATCCACTTTTACTCTTAGGTGAAGTTGTATTAAAAATGCTACACCAATAGCTCATTTAACATTTTGCATAGGCATGCACAAAAATGTATCAAATTTGAGCAGTTTTTGTTGAATAACTTTTTGCGTGTGACTAATTGTGGATTGAAAAGATCCATTAGTGTACCTAATTTGAAAAAATCCATAAAAGTTGAGAATATTTTTCTATCAAATTTCCTTACTTTTGGTGAAAAGAAAAACAAAAAAGAGAGGAAGAAAATCAATCAAAATTGGAGATGTTATATCTCAGGTATTTCTTAACGTATTGCCTTGAAATTTGGTATGTTAGTAAGGGTGCAGTAGAGCACATCCACTGAAAATATATGATAGTTTGGATTACCACAGTCTGAGATACAGAAGGTGGAAAATGCTTAACTATCACTCCTGTTAATAACACACAGTGTATCCTGAAGCAAGTTGTTTTGGCCACATGACTCACTACCGTGTATCTTGATCTATCTGTACCTACCAGACAGCATCAATCCTCGTTCTCCAACTTGTGTTTCGTATTTGTCAGGCCACCTCATGATGGTGTCATGAAGTTCTGCAAGTCTTGCTGCCTGGTATACCTCATCTAGGCTCTTGGTTAAATCCCCATAGTGGAGATTATGTAGTATAGTATTATGAAAGAGTACTGTGTCCTGAAAAGTAAATTTTTGAAAAATTAACTAGTAATAAGTAATGGATTGTCAGAATGTAAGATTTCTAATGAAAAATCTACTACAATAATGAGCCATATGTTATCTGGATGAAAAATTACTAAAAAACAAGCATGTGAATCAGCCATTGAAAATAGTTTCACTAGCTCTCAAAATTATTGACTGCATACAGACAAGCCATGGCATTTTGTGAAAAGCCTAAAGTACACCTTAAAAAAAAATAATAATTCTCAATTTTTGCTGTAAATAGCATCAAATATTCAAATATTATGAAATAAAACTGCTAGCAAATAACTAGAATACTTAATGATACAACCACACTATCTTGCCTAATTTGAGACACTATTTAAGGCTGATTTTAGTAAGACCAAGGCAAATGTGAAATTTGTTTAAATATGGTTGTCTCATGTTTGGAAGATGTCACGGATGAGTTTTATTAAGCAGTGACTGATCCTTATGAACATGAAATATTATGAAGAATGCATTAACCACATTTTGTGATGGCATCCAAGTGTGTAAAGACAGTAGATACTTTAAAAATTACATTGGAATGATTAAATATTTATTCCATCTCAAATGTGTTATATTTACTTGTGTTTACTCTAAGTTAAAACTATAGCAATACACTAAACATTATAGCAAGTTGTACCTACCCAAAAAGAGTAAAGTAATTTATTAATAATTTTATTTATTTGTCGTACACCATTTTTAACATGCGTAGTTGTATTATTTTATTACGGAAGTAACATTTGCACTTTAAGTAAGCTAAGCGAGAATCGGTGGGATGATAAAATTGGATGCTAAAATGAGAAAACTTAATTAACCTGATTAAGTTCTTCAGTACTTACTGCATTGTCTGCCTTTAAGTACCTACACATTGAAATTAGGTTCACTGAACTGTTATCAAGTGATGCATGAGACTCATCCTGTCTCAAGACACATATATGCTTTTCTAAATATCAAACATCTTTGTGTGGCAAAGTCTTTAAGAGTTAACTTGTTTGCAGCCTGCGATGGCATTACTTAATATTGTAATAAAGTATAAAAAAAATGCTGTGTTTAATAAAAAAACTTTATATTTTCAATTTTAATAATAGAAATACATCAAAATAAGTTTAATATCACTAAGATTACTGCACAACAATATATTAAAATTACATATAACACTACTTGTTGCATACAATCTCTATGAAGAAACACTGCAGTTATGTGGAGAATATGCTCACTAGGCAAGAAAGCCCTGGCTTTTTTTCCATTGCTCATTGGTCAGGACAACTGACTAATCATGTATAGGTTCTTATCATGGAATCACCTAGTTCTCGAACATTTTTACACTGTATGATAGATGCTTTCAATATTGTTATCATGAATAACCAAAATTGTGGAGCCTGTGCTACGGTGAAATATACTAAATGTTAGACTTATCTTTGCTTCTAATCATGATCATGCCCTGATAGATAAATATACCCCTACCCCCATGGTGCAAAAGTACAGAATCTTTAATAAATCTGGACTTTTTTTTTAGTCTATGGTCTGCATAACAACTAAATAAAGTTTACATTTTCTGAGAAAAATATTAAAATATAACAAGCCAAGAATTACTGTGACACAAGATTCCTAACTTTCCTCTTTTACATCATGCATGGTTGCAAACTTTTTAATTTACTTAATTCTATTAAAATTTCACTTTTTCATATTTTCTACAAATAGGGTGTAAAATTTCTCTATCCAGTTATTCAAATAGGATTATTTATACTGTTCAATTTTTCAAGCACCTTTTACTAAGACTGAGTAATTATTTATTATCATTATGCTGTTTGTTTTTTATCTTTACATTTCTTTAGAAAACTTAATATATTAGTCTTTACACAATATAGAAATGCCTGAACATTTGAAGTGTATTATAATACAAAATATTCTGTGATTAATAAGGAGAACAATGCATTGCTAAATTTAGTAAAATTACAATGTTGTTACGTAATTAGCTCCAACTATGATAAGGTCCTGGAATCACCACTGATCTATCAAATTATTTCTACTAACTCAACACAAGCAAAACAAAAGCTATAAACACAATCAGAGGATATTTTATAAAACTTTGATATACCGTTTACCTGTGGAACAATAGCTATAGCTTTTCTCAGACTGACAAGATCAACATCCTTAATATCTTTACCCGCAATCATAATCCTGCCTTTATCAGGATTAAAGAAACGATACAGCAATCGAATAATAGTTGACTTCCTAGAAGATTTAAAATGAAAGGACTGTTAACTATGTTAACTAAAATTTTGTATAAAAATCAAAACATTTCCAAAAGCAGTTGTAAGTTTTGCTAGTGTTGTGTGCATTTCAATAAAGGTGTGATAGCCTAATGCAGCTTTTAATTTAAGCAGAATTCATAAAAACAGATTACATTGGAAAGTATGATGGGTTTGGTAATCAATTTGCCAATATTCTGACAAGTGAATGGCTGATGGTATATTTAAACCTGAAAAATTAATTAAAATATTGTTTTTTTATTGTTATAATGTAATTAATTTTAAATATTATTTTGTAAATTTCAATATACAATTAAATGATTTCTCAGTTATTAGTTATAAAGACCATGATTAAGTTATCTGTTGAACTTCCAATATAAATACTGAACTTCATACAAAAATAAAATATTCACTTCTTTTAGGCACAGTCCAATATTTTAACCCTTTCGACACAGGTACCCCCTTTTAAACACTTTTCTGAGCAAGTCATTGTGTTACATTCAACACTTAATTAAATACTCTTACTATCAATGTATGTGAATGAAATTAACATTATAATGTATATTATGATTAGAAGTTTTCTGGATGAATGCATTTTGTCAACCCCCAATTGGTGTCACATCCACCTTCAATAGATTTGAACTTTATAGCCTACATGTAGAGGTTACATACACATGTATATAGTCATTAAAAAGAACTAATTTTACACTATAATCCAACAATGGTTATTTTGAAATTGGCATGTAGTTTTCATCACAGGGTACACATAACTGCTTGTAGTATTGTTGGCTGCTTGATCGACTATAGCACTTATGGTTGTTTCTTACCGAAATAAGTGAAAGTTAGAGATATAGTTAAATTGTGCTTAGGTCTTACTTTAATATCTTAGTTAATAATGCATTATAAATGTTTTAAAATGCATAATTGAAAGGGTTAAACATATTTTAGATATACTTCACACTTTGCATCAGTTTTCAAGCCTTACAATATTACATGGTGCCCAAAACTTTTTCTGAAATGTTGCGCATCTCTGCCAAATACTGTAATGTGCCCCATGGGCACCGTTGACTTGTGTCCAGATGAATAATAAATGGTAAAGGAAAAGAAAGGAAAATACAACATTAAAAACTAACTATATATGAAAAGGGGGAAAGATCTGAAATTACAAATATAACCAAAAGATCTTTAGAGATATTCTACAAACAATTAAAAGGTATGTACTTTTTTTCTAATAGCTACGGTTAGTGATATGGTAGAGAAAATGAAAAATAAAATAAAAATTAACCTTTAAAAAAGCTTTAGATATTCAGTTAAGAGGTTCTGGAGGTTATGCAAATGAAATATGAAAACTATAAGATGAAGACAATTATTTTTATAATTAAAATAAAAATCACCTTGCATTGAACTATTCAGAGTTTCAGTACAAATAACTACAATAGATAAGTAACATATTTTTATTATAATGTGTAATTAAAATAATGTCATTTCTTCTGTACAAGATACTTATAATCTTTAACAAAATATTACCAGGTTTTGTGAAGATATCTCAGAGTATCATATGTTGTGTTGCATAAATGTCCATCCTCAGCTGAGCAGTCGTGAAACACATCCGCCCATTGCAAAAGGGCTAACAGAAGTTTTAATTAACATAAGTATGTATTTTAATTACATTCATAGTTAAAACATTTTCTGAGCAAAGAATCTTACCTAAGATACATTCAAGTAAATATTCTAACCTAAGCTTCATTTTTGCAAAGGACTTAAACATTTTGTGTGTGTGTTCATTTAAACTGGCAAAACACAAAAGTTGTAAACTGCACTGAAAACAAACTGAGATTAGATCACGACAGAACAAACCAAGCTGTTCACAAAAGCTGTTTAAAACAAATACAGAAGAAGCTAAGCATACTCAGATTTAGTAATAGTTAAGATTGTATGATACAACCACAGCTACAAGATAGCTTTTATAACAGATACTTAACACTAAGTGACACAATCATAAACTGGAACCTCTAACAACCAAACTTAAAAGAATTTGACAAAACCATAGCCAAAATTTTGAACATTTTCCACTGTTATTTAAAACTGTTATGCAGCCAAGACTATGAGTTCTCAGACCTGCTATAACCACATTTTCAAATTTCTGGACAATGTTTCAAAATTTATAGAAAAACTTAAAAACACAACATATCATATTAATCAATGTCTTAACTACAAAGTACTATTTGCATCATCTTACAAAAAAGATAATAATACAATTTATATTGTAGTAAAAATAACATAACTGAGAATGTTAATTTAAAGAACTCATATGTGTACCCAAGTTGCTTGTTTCTAGTTTCAAGGCATTAAGTTTTATTTTGCGTAAAGAAAAAAAAAAGGTGCAAATTACTATAGCTCTAAAACCTTGATAAATCTGTTTTATTACTTATAACTTATTTAGCCTCTAAACAGGTAACTAGATTGTATCACACCTGTAAAACTTTCTAAGAAATGTACATTGTTCTTTTTTAAAAAATGGTGCAAACTCTCTAAAAAGTACAAAAGCTTAGTAAATCTGGATTTTTTTCTTCTTCTTTGACTTATGGCATGCAACAGTTTAAATAAAGTTTATATTTACACTACTTAATTTTTTTGACTTAACAAAAACATAATTAATAAAATTTCTTCAGGTGATTCTTAATTAGTTTGATTTCTTGAAAACATTTTGCCATTTATGCAAGTTTTACTGCTTACACATAAAGCATGTACTTGAACCTTCCTCAGAACTTCTTGCATCATTGCAAGGTCTTTGCTAAATACACTTTTTGTTTCCTGTTCCTGCTGATATCGTTAAACTTAGGCTACTATTTCTTTCTCTAATGTCCTTCTTTTTCAGAGCTTTGTCCAGTTTTACTGATGCACCTGTGATGAGTTATTAGTTACGAACATGAGTATATTTCGGACAGTCAACTTAGTAATATTTTCTACACAGGTATCTTTCCTTTTCTCTCAAATTGCATGCGTCTTCCACTTTTTCAGCTGCAGGTTTATGTTTCAGTTCCATTTCTTACTTTACAGCCTTTTCCTTTTCTTCTGGACATGCACAGTAAAGTGCCTGTGCTCTATGTGCACTCTCAAAATCCTTTTAGCTACAAGTATATTTTGATATCTTTTGTAAGGTGTAGTTCTCTTACAATGTCTTTGTTTCCTTTGGAATACTTCTTTGATATAATTGAGTCATTGGCTGAAAAAACACATACTGGTACTAAAGCACTAGTGCAATGAGAAAAAGTAAGAAATGCTTAAGCTGTTTATACAGATTCTTGCACTTGAAGTAACTAGCTGCATTTTTCAACTTTTGATTTCCCACTTGTCACTGAGTTATACCAATCTCAAGGAATTCCACCCCTCACTGGTAACCCTGGACTTCAAATCTGTTTTTAAGTATTTTAAACAGTTGATATTGACTGAATAATTCACAAGAATAAATTAATAGCATCAATGCTACACATTCTTAAAATTCTTATATCTATGTAAAATTAACGGAACTAAAAAACATTTCAAAACAACACAATACGTCTTAGTATTCTCCGACACTATAATTGCAAAATTGGGATTAGAATAGTGTTTTTTAAAACTCTCTGAAACTACCAATCAACAAAATAGGGGAGGGGATATTAAATTTCTGTGACACCATAAAAGCCACAAAATTAAACCAGTGTCCTTTACAATTTGATGGTAATATAACAATTATAGAATAGACCTATAAACTTTCTAGAACTGCTGTGACTTGTAAAAACCAAGTTATAATATGAAAATTAAAAAATTCAGAAACAAAATAGAGGTTAGATTTATCTGAATATTTTGTACCTTAAAATATTTTCAAACTATAATAACCATAAAACGAAATCTAGCCTTACCCAGATCCACTTCCTCCAACCAGAGCTACCTTTTTTCCTGTAGGAACTGTGAAGCTAAGATTATTCAAGATGGTTTGACCTTTTACATATTTAAAACATACATCTTCAAAAGTAACTGTGGCCTGTGTTGGAGTCACCTGAAGGATTGGAGCTTCAAGTTTTGTCTGAAGAATAGAAAATATGTTTTTTCCCTTTATTCCTTTAGTTAAAGTAAAAGCAGGTGTAAGGTCAAAAAACATGACAGAATTCAATATTTTGTACCTGACCATCAAGTAATCTCTCATTTGATAAAGCCAACATGTATACCTGTATATATATTAGATGTACTTCCTAAGGGTCCCAGAAAGTGTTCTGTTTCAAGAGTAAATAAACACAAAATTAAAAGTAACAAGTACTTTTATTTCTTGCCTTTGAATTTTATATATCATGTTGTGTTGTAGCCTACAGATGGCATAATTCTTCTCGCGATTCATGGCATGAGCAGGTTTTACTGACATCACAACAGTACAAGTTGCAGTGTAAATCATCCCTTATGTGACCTTATTTTAGTGTCTACTGACTGACAGACAGACAACACACTACTTTATAGTGATGTGAGTGGTTAAAACAGGTGACCCCTACAGGTTGCCTTTGACCCCCCCCCCTTTTGGGGAAATAAATCATCCTCACCACTACCTTAAAATGTTTGTTCCATTTGTATCAAACTAATGCAATGCTAGTAAATGTTATACATTTCCTGCTATAGAGCCTGATCAAAGTCATTGCTAAAGTGTTTATTTAGCAAAGTTTCCTGTTTTCAAAGATGCAAAGATATATAAGATACAGTTTTTAAAAATTCTTCCACAAAGTGGGCTAGTGCATGACATTATTGGACCAGTGACCATATTTTTTGTTATTCAAAAATGTGCTTGTTGGAATGAAATAGATAAAAAACAAGCAATATGGCTGTACAAATATAAAAACTGGCCTAACAATTTAATACAAACTTCTATCTATGGGAGGAGTACTTATTTTGTGAATTGAGATAATATAAGAAAAGATAAACACCCATAAATGTTGAGTCACAAAATCTGTGTAGTCTGTAATATATAGTTTTGTTTGAAACAGTGAAGATTTGCAAATTTAAGTATATGGATACTCAGTTACTTAAAAAACTGATGGGCAGAAAAACAAATTCTTTAACTTTTCATCATATAGACAGTATATTGTTATTTCTTCATTTGCTTTCCTAGAAATTAACTTGTGTCACCATATTTGAAATGTATGATTTATTTTTGGAAAATTTACAATGTATAAGAAAATGACAGTACATCATTGACTTGAAAGACAAGTTTCATACATATTAGTTTTTAAACATGTTTCTAAATAGCATATTGAATTTTTCAGAATAATTATAAACAAGCAATTGTTCTGAAAGCATCAACTAAAGCTTACGAGTTTATCAACACAGAGATGCAGTAGCTGTAAACAGCTTTTCTAACCTCAATATTTGGCTTGAGAGCCATCAGCTCAAACATTGTTTGCATATCTATGAGAGACTGTCGAACTTCTCTGTAGACAGATCCCAGGAAGTTAAGTGGCATTGACAGTTGAAATAGCAAGCCATTTACCATCACCAGGTCTCCAATAGTCATAGTACCTGAATGACAAAGAATATCAAAACAACAGGTAAGTACAATATCGAAACAAGTGAAAGCTCGTTTTAATCTATTTAAATTTTTTATAAATTTCCAGTTTGTGAAAATTGAGCTAAAGCTTATCTCAATTTCAGTAATGTAAAAATCTGTCAGATACAACATTCCCGTGCTTTTAAGTGTTTATAATTTAATGTTAATCATATAACTGACATTAGTGTACTTTCTAGCATTACTAAACAAGTGTTGTAAATTTGTTTGATACCACTAGACTTTCTGTTATTACTAATCACATGTATCAATAATTCTGAAGCTACTGTATTTTCTAGTTCATCAATCACGTACAATAAATCTGACTGATGCTACTGTACTTTCTACAATTATCAACTAATACAAAAACCCTAATGGAGAAAAGGCTCAGTATAAAGGCCATGAGAAAAGAAACAAGTAAAATATAAGATAATAACTCCTATGTGACTAGAAATCTTGATACACAAGTGAAATACTAGCATGGCCTGTACAATAATTAATTGTTTAATTATATGAGTCTTATTCCAGCATTTTTGGGACCAATGAATTAATTATTTACTCATTACTGGTATTTAATATGGTATTGATTGTTATTATTATTATTTCCTACTTACCTTTTCTTCTAATGCCCACGAACAGTCAATTCTACTTAAATCTCACCTAGGTATACAGGTTCCACAAAAGGGCAGTCATACCTCACATATACAAACTATAAATTCATTGGTCCAGAAAATGCTGGAGTTGAGCGTATGCAAGTTTTGGGGAAAAAAAAAAACGTATTTTCTGATGGACAAAATGCTAGAAAAATCTACTGGTCCTACTTAAAAATTTACTTGCCTCTTCACTGTGCCATAAAATGCCCACGCAAATCAAACTTTCTGGATTTTGCTTTTATTAAACAACAAATTATAGTTGAAATTGCTGTGCTTAATTAACTTGTATTGAAGAGGTGAAACAACAAACACAATCAACTAGTGATTAATAATAGTTTCTGCTATACAAAAACAAATAAAGAAAACGTAATTCTACCCTCACATACTTACCAAAACTGAGCGTGTCTAATTTTGAAAGATGGAAAAACAAAACAAACAAATTTTTTTTTTAACATTTAGCTTATACTTATATACAATGTTATCATATTTATATACTTTCATGCAAATTGGTTTCTTTTCCATAACTACATATAAGTTACATGTCCGACTAATTATTTAGATTACTTACATTTTAAACAATTTATCAGTGCTATATATATTCCATCTTGATTTTCAAAAGCTTTTGTTTTTAAATCTGTTCCTGCTCCCAATTCAATTATGCAAATTTACTTGCTGGAATATATTTAGATACTGCATTATCACTGCTTGCCTGTTTTGTTACTTGTCTACTTATTAGACAGTACATGTAATTTAAATGCTACTTGTAAAGTTAATTAGGTAGAAGAGGTACTTCAAAAAGTGATGTGCTGAAGTGTTTTCATAGTTCATATTTACAAAAGAAAAAAACAGATGTCACATTAATGCAGAATTTTGGATTTTATATACACAGGAAATTTTGATGAAATAAAAAAAAAAAAAAGAGTACTGAGATTCTAACATGCAGATGCAACAAGACCCACTGGTTCAAATTACCAAGTGTTTTTTTACATAATGTAGCATGAAAAATGTTCCACTGCTCCAAGCATACTTTAAAAAAAAGGGAGAGACCCTGATGCATATATTCAAAAACCATAGGACTTTGATATTAAAAAGTGAATTAGTTTTTTTGTTAGATCATGTTCCTCAGTTGAGAATCCAAACAGTGTTGGGACCACGATAAAACTAATAGTATCTGATTATACTCTAGATTTTCTCATTATTTATTCCTTGTCAGATTTTAAACTTCGTAAGGTAAACCTATAATAATTAAAACGTTTACACCAAAGAATATATAATAATGTTATCTCAACCCTGTTTGACTTACTTGAGTATTTTGGAGTTACATGATTGACACTGATTAATCTAAAATACTATATTATTGTATGGAAAGCTTCTTCTTCTTTCTTGCAAAATGATACTAAAAATTTGGTTACAGTGTTACACAGCTAACTATTAAAAAATTAACACACTATCATCATAAAATAAAGCATTACGGCAACCAGCATAGAAAAATTAAACAGTGTTGTAAACACAACAGTACAATATTATGTGAATAGACTTTCTAGTTTTATTCTTATTCATCCATTAGTAGTTTTAAACTTTGTGAAATAAAAGTTAATCATCAAAAGTTATATTTTTTAGAAAATTAATTGATGTTATTCTAATCTTTATGTTGTTTAACTTTAAATTTATGCTACTTTAAAAATAGTTATAGACAACACTTAAGACTCTAATATTACCATAAACATGCATATGAACAGGCACAAAAAATATTAAAGTATCTAGAATAAAACATCTGGAAAACTGTACATAGTATTGTTGCAACAGGTGAGTGATCAGTGAATGTTTACAAACATTCAATAATGCATGAGCTTAATGTATAGCTTTGAGATATCCAGTATCCCATATACCACTGCACATGTGTGTGGTGTCCATGTTAGGCACTATAGGTGGCATGTTACTGTTTGCATGTGAACTTAGTTAATCGAATAGGAACTACTTTAACATAATATGTAAAAAAATAGGCATTATGATTGAAAATCCTGATTTTAAGAAAGAATGTGACAATTTTTAAAGGCTAGCACAACCTCGGACATTATATTTATATTGCCAGATACAAGGTACATTTTCACTGATTTTGCATACTTATAGTTGCATTGTATATATTTCACATGCAATACTCTTGTTTAGTCTTATAACAGTGATGACACAGTAATTTCAAAGTTGTATTAAAAATAGTAAAGTAAAAAAAAGTAATTGTCCAACAGACAAAGTATAATGGTAAAACTTGTTGTTCCAGGCATCAATTGATGTAAAATGGCCAACCCTGTGGAATAAGGCCCAAAGTAATTGAACATACCGATTACTGTGCAAATAGTATTAGGATTTCAATTATGTACCAAGCATTATATTTACTTGCTTCTTTTCTTTAATCTTCAGAGCTTTACTGTACCATTTGTCTTTTGGGGTTTTTGTATTGATTTTTTATGGTTTGCTTTTACATAATGTATCCAACAACCTACTTTCTTCTTAACAAAAGAAAATAGTATATACTAGAAATGCATTTAATTACAAGTTTAAACTTAAGTATCCTAATTTAACAATGAGAATTATCTTGACCAGTTGCTGTTTTCTTAAACACTGGTCACTTAAATGACAGTTGCTTACTCATTTGATTACTGCAACTGGTCATGTTTGACCACAGATGGTTTAAGTCAATCAATGTAACTCTTCAACTATGGTATATACCTAAAGATTTAAAGCTACAAAGGATCACCTTCACTCATGTAGTATATAAAGCTTTTGAAAATATCTGATCGATGTAACTGATACTTGTGGTATTTATAAGAAATGATTACGATATTTATACTTGTTCCAGATTTGAACATATTACTTTTTATGTTTTAGTACATTATTTTAAAATCCCCAAAAAATTTGTATCGTCCATAAAATGCAAATTTTATCTATTTTTAATTTTTTTAATAATCACGTACTCTCCTTATGGTTTTGAGTAATATACAAGACCCGAAAATAATTGTTGTAAATAAACCTAAACATTAAATGAGTATTTTTATTTTTAACTAGGATTTCATGTTTATATATGTACATAAACAAAATTTTAATTTTGTTTCATAAATGTACTTTTATTTCAAGTTTATGTTTATGCTTCATTGCAACCATACTTTTGTTTATTGTGCCGAATAAATCCTGAGGTTAGCAGCGTGAACTTTGTACATTTGCCGTAAACTATCACGCCTGTTGGTGGTCACTCTAGTTCAGTCCAGTGCAGGCACATTTCAACATTACTGTAGATATGATAGTAAGCAAGCTTTTCGGTACTTGAATATCATTTCTTTGACCTTTCAAACAAGTTTATTTCAACATATGTCCGTGTACATTGTTTCACTATACAGACAAAATTAATTGCCACTACTAGTGAATGTATTTAATAGTTTATAGTACAGGTGATTTCAATAAACACTGCCTGAGCCTGACCCCTTGTTACTTGATACATCCTGTTAGAAGAGATTACCAAATGATACAGACACCATAAATTACACAAAAAATCACTTTACAGCACTTAAAAGATTAGTCCTGGTCACATTCCTCTCATTATAGGCAAGATTTATGTTGGAATTCAAAATTTAAGCTCTTCAGTGCATTGAAATCCCAACTGTGAGAATGTCACAGCTTCCCTGTATTATTGAGATGAATGTATTTAGCCTGTTTCACAACCAACATATGGGTTTCATTGTTATCACTTGTACACTGAGTTTTAAACCATTTGCAAAATATCAGAATAAACTATATATACACACACACACACACACACACATACATATATATAATCAGTTAGACTGTTTTAGTTCTAAAGCAATAACAACAGAAGTGTGGGTCTTACTACTAAGTAAAGATTGTAAGAAGGAAAATATAAAATTCTTATGTGGTACTGGAACTAGTAGTATTACATACAAATCACACAAGTTTATGATTCTAACTACTGAAACATATTATTATTATGAACTAAATATAA
>NW_013668729.1:49677-54308 GCF_000517525.1 Limulus polyphemus
ATATATATATATATATATATATATATCAGTTAGACTGTTTTAGTTCTAAAGCAATAACAACAGAAATGTGGGTCTTACTACTAAGTAAAGATTGTAAGAAGGAAAATATAAAATTCTTATGTGGTACTGGTACTTGTAGTATTACATACAAATCACACAAGTTTATCATTCTAACTACTGAAACATATTATTATTATGAACTAAATATAAAATTACACTAAACTATTGAACTTAAAACTACAAATTTATATTCAAAAGAACATAAAAAATCACAAACTCTTTCAGTTCAATGTCCTAAGCCTATTCATGTAAAGACCTTGCACTTGGTACTCGATAGCTCTTAACCCTAACAATAGTAGATCAACTTCTTTCCTAAAAAAATATATATTTTCAGTTAATTTTTCAATATAATGATTAATATAAATAGATATACGATGCAGCATGACTTAAGCAACAATATAAAAATAATAAAAGTCATGTACATACCATGCAGTTTTTTTCCAGAAACAAGTTTTCTAACGCTTATAGAAAACCACTATTGGCCAGTACTAAATACAACCTCTACATAAAATGGCAGTTACTATAATGAGCACCACCCATATTGGAATAACATGGTACTGAAATTGACACCTTCGACTAGGATTGGCTAAAAGTTTTACAACTGATGTTTAACACGCCCAGACACTGTTTTATAAAGAAAACAGACTAGAAAAAGTTTAGATACCAATCATAGATGGCAGGACCAGTGCTGAAGTGAAAGGAAATACTTTTAAAAAATTTTGAAAAAACAATTTTCTTCTTAGAGGGCACAGTCTAAAACGTATTTTAGGATTTTTTTCATTAAATTCCTCTTTAAACTTCATTAAATAATACAATTTTGTACAAATAATTGAATGTTATGCTATTATTTACAAAAATAAAATTTGAAAGCCAATAAAAAATAAGTTCTCTATAATTTTTTCAATTCACAAATGTGATTTTGCCCTCACGATAAGATCAAAATGGCAACGGCAGATAAAGGGTTAAGGGCATCACTGAAAGTTTCAAAAATACTGCTTTTGAAGGTTTGATCTTAATTAGGAGTGAGTGTTTCCCAGAAAACTTGTACTATGATTGATATACTGTAATATAATAAATTATTGTAATATAATAATGTAGTGGAAATTTTATTTACTTGTAATTTTACTAAGATATTACAAGAATTATCTTTTAACATCTTTTTCAGTCTAAAATGCTTTCAAACATTGCTTTTAGCCCTTTTGTTTACTAAAATCAAGAAGTCTTTCTTTTGCTAATCTGCTATTTTTCAAGAGATATAACTCTAACAAAATAATGTTGTATAGTCTCAAAGCTATAACTAGTGTAAAATATTTAACAGGAATTTAACCTTTATATGAAACTAGCTAAAAGACAGTATATTTTAAAATAAGTTTCTAACTTAATTTGTTAAAACTCAAGATATTAATTTGCCATTAAGAGTATAAACAGTTTCACTCTTGCTAGAAGTACATTTCTTCTACAATGGTTCTATTACTGATAGTTTACATATTCACATTCAGCTCTTGCTTGAAGAATTTAACAGCTTCCCTGGTTATCCCAACTATATTTAGGTTAAGTGGTCTTGTAAGTAATTATTACACCATGTTAAGTTGGGATGCTTGTACACTGAAAGGTTTTCACCCAAGTACACTTGTTATGATAGTGAAATTTCATTTTATATTAATTTCATATTTCACAAATAGACGACAGCACAAGCAGAAATTTTTTGTAGCTTGCTTCTGATAAAAAAATGAGATGCTAATTGGAGAAGAATTCAAAGAAAAAAGTTGAAGTGATTTATCACTCTGTGTCACATCTTGCTTCTGAATCCACCATACATATAGTTGAATATGTTATAAACTTTATATATTTTTCTGACAGGTTGTCTTTTTTACTTATTTTTTATAATTATGTAATTGTTTTCTGCATGTATAAGGTATTTCATGCAAATAAACCTAGATATATTATTTTCTTTACACTTTTCTTATATCTCTCGAGATATCTAAGGTTTATAATAAAAGCTTATTATACACATATTTTTTTCATATAATACAATTGATATACTATTACAAAACATTTTGTACTTGATCAAAAATATGTTAAGGGAAAGGGACCTTCATTTTTTTCACTTATAAAACATCAAAAATATCAATACAGCACTTTCACATCATAATGCATCAGTTTATTATTGTATCTAATTTTAACAATGGATGTTATATAATAATAGACTCTCAGTAATGACACCTTACTGAAAATGCAATACCATATGTTCTCAATCAACTGCTGTATGTTTGATAATATTTTACTTTCTAGTATTATCAACCACATCTAATAAATCTGTCTGAAACTATTGTACTTCCCAGTGTTTCCAGTCACATGTTAAACATCTGTTCAACATTACTGTATTTTCTACTATCACCAACAAGTGTAAAAAACATGTCTTCTGGTGTTATAAACAGGTTAAAATTTTATTTTCTAATACTAATTTAGTGTTAGATGTATATTCTAGTCTAATACTACTGGAGTTCCATGTATGACCAATCTAGTTTTAAATCTGTCAAACACTATAGTATTATTTATCTAGTGTTATAAACCTATCTGATGCTAAGGTTATGAAAAACTTTCAAACTGAAAATACTGTTAAAACATGGTTAACTTTAAAACTAACAATTTCTTTCTGTACTATTACTGGTGGGATCCATAAATTGCACCATGTTGAGTACTTCTGTTTTGTCTATTACAACACACACTGTAAAGAACTAACCACAATAACTGAGTAAAATCACTCATTTCCTATGTAAAATATTTTATCAGATTCCTATGGTAAGTAGAGGGATTAGCTGTAATATTTATAGTATATTTGTTTATATTTTTCCATGATTCTTATGTTTCATAGAACCCTTTAACCACCAAAATAAAAGACACACAAGAATATTTAAAAAAATGTGTTAAAAGTTGGAGTTTGAACCCCAGTGGTAATTCTAGGGTTAGAAGAAAATAAAGTTGTTACGACACTTTAATCACAATTTTTCATCATCTGGTCACACTAATTCTGGTAAAATAAATCAATGTAACAATACTACATGCACATTTATTAGCATACAAAACACCAAATGTTCAGTACACACCTGTTAGAATGCCTTGACTGGCCAGGATCATGATGGCGGCTAAAGAGCCACTGAAGATAGCATTCTGTCCAAAGTTCAGCAGCGCAAGACTTGTCGTTGTTTTCAGAGATGCACGTTCATACTTAGTAAGGTAATAGTCATATCGATTTGCTTCATACTCTTCATTGTTAAAATACTTGGTAAAGGAAAAAATATTCTCTCTTTAAGAATGATACTTAAAAAGAATTCAAAATTTACAGTCACAATAACTTGTCAAATATTTCAATAAAGATGTATTGTGAAGTATTTCATAGTACATAAACTACTTACTCACAACATGAAATACTCTTTCATGAAACTAAAATCATAAAATATACCAGATTCACTGATAACAGAGAAATCTAGTATCTTGTTTATGCTGTTCTGGTTCAAATTGTTTAAATGTAACATATTAGTACAAGATTCAAACTCTGTGATGAGTAGATGTGAATTCGATCAAAAACGTTGTGCAACAAATAACATTTATTTAATTTTATTTACCAAACCATTGTGCCATAAAAACCATAGGACTAACATTTAAATTCATTTATTAATTAAAAAGTCTGAGGAAATATAGTAATGTTTAACAAGTAGCTAAAGGTCCAATTCCAAATTTTAGTTACAGAAGTTTCACTTTTCTTACTTTCACAGAGTTGAAACTGCACACTGCTGGTTTGAAATCCAATATATATATATATATGGACAATTTCACATTCAACATACTTGTTAAATGCAGTCAGGTTTTAATCAATATATACTTGGGAAAGCTACTTTCTCCATTAGCAAAAGTTATGGGCAAAGTGAGCAGAAGTCTCAATGAGATAAATGCTTTCAGAAACAATGATCTAAATTCATTCTTGCAATGTATTACAATACCTTGTTTAGAGTTACATTTGTCACACTATGTGAATTGGCCTGTAATTCATCACATATTTTTACTGCAATGACATAAATATCTTACCATTTGATAAGCTCATTTTGAAATCAAGTGTTTCAACATATTCCTTGACAAATAACCAATACAGTACAAAAAACTGAAATAATCACGTATTTCTGTAGCTGCTGAAACTTCCCTCCAACTGATCCAATTATTATATTAAGAATTGCTTTGTGCGGAACAATGATAGGCTCATTACAACCTTTGTATCAAAAATGTCACTTTTCTATCTCTCTTTTTTGAGAAAACCTCTTGTTCTTTTTAGTGAAAATTTACAGTGATTTTCATATATTCTGCAAACTCTCTTGCATTCACCATAGCTTTTAAAGGTCTTTCATCAGTCCTGTCCTGATGAAGCAAATCTTTGTTTTTTTGGAGTTGTGGAATATTCAAGATAAGTCAGGATCCCTATTGTACAGCTGCCTGCTGGTGAGGTTGGTTTCATACAGCAAATCATGTAATGTCACAAGAATAGCCACAGATTTGAAACCATATGCTTATTTTAGCAG
>NW_013668729.1:54636-65895 GCF_000517525.1 Limulus polyphemus
CAGCTCATCATGACTTCCATGAAGTAACAATATTTTGAATTCCATTAACTCTTATCATCTTTCAAGTACAGCCAGCCAATGTTCCATCTTCTTTAATAATCAAGTGCAAAATTTCTGTCTTGGTCAATTTTCAAATGTGTAGAATTAAAAGTACCGATAAAATTTTCCAGTCTTCTGATTGTTTGATCACAGCAAATAGTTAGCAATACTAAACACTTTCAGCAGTAAAAGCAAAACACTAAACTGTGTATAACTGAATACTGAACTCTTTGTCTCATTACTCCTTCTCCACTGACAAACTGTGAATTTCTTTTCTTTGTTATCCATGGAAAAGTGAATGTTTGCAGTTTTACTCAGTCCATTTCAACCTACAGCTGTCACACTTTTGAGTTGATTTTTGGCCAAGTAGTTGGATCTTTAAAAAATACCCATATTTTCCATTTGCCTATTTTTTCTGTTTAGAACTGTTTTTGTCACAAGAAGCTGTGGAGCAGGAACTTAGTGATACACTTTGCACTATTTTCTTGTCTAATTCTAATGGTAGTCTCCTCACTTTCTTTTAATGTGTCACAATGTAAAACCATAGGCAGAGTGCCCTTTTTTGTTTTCCAAATCTTTTTCTTCTTCTGCCTTCCTTTTCTGAAAAACTGTTCCTCGCAACAGCCACATTCTTCTTTATCCTATATATAATACATTAGATACGTCTACATCCTACAACACTTCAAATCTGTATTACCCAGCAAAAGTTGAGCCAGAGTAGCTGTTGCACACAGTAACTTCCTTATTATTCTAACTCTTTACAACCATAAATGTATATTGTTTCAACCCCAAAAGTTTTGATTCCTGTTTGTACTTAGTTATACCACCTGAGATACAGGTTTATATAGGCTTGCGCCAATTTTTGACTTATTTTTCACAGGTGTTGATAGGGTGTGAATGCATTTCCATGTCTATAGCAGAAAATTTAGGAGCTACTTGCACCTATGTTAGCAATTAAATTAAATTGAGAATGGGCAATCAAGAGGAAGTATCATAGGAGAAAAAGTGAAATTGGACTCATGTAACTCAGGAAATTTGGAGAAATCGAGCATGACTGACCGACCAACACTTACCTTTTATGATTATGACGACTTCGATAATTTTTCATAATAATGTGATTAAACAACAGTAAAAATATTATAATTTAAAACAAAGAACTTAAATATATTGAAAAATTTTACTTAGATTAAACAATGGGCTAACTAGTGAGATACACTAGTGCCTCAATTATCCACTGTTCCTGTTATCCACAATTTTTTGCTTTCCCCAGACCAGTGCAGATAATCAAGGCACCAGTGCATATATATTTAGTTACTTTTACAGCAACAAGTGTATGCTAATGACCACATGATATCAACAACCACTTGATAGTATTGCCTGAACTTAACTGCCTTGGTCCTGTCCGAGTCTAAACACGTGCACTGATTGGTTGAATTGAGAGAAAGAACAAAAACAAAATGGTATGAAATTAGTAACATGTTGTGCAACTGCAGTGCTTCATTCCTGAAAAAACATGAAGAAGAGCTGAATCCACCATTAAAATCCTAGAAACAAAGAATGCAAAAATAGTTCCAGACTTCCAAGAATCCAGAACTGTTCTAGATTTGAGTTCTATTTAGCACAATCCTAGGCGCAAATAAAATGGGAGAAAATACCAGGTGTCACAATGACATTTTAGTCGTCATGGCAACCTGGTGCTCGGGGATTTGTCGAGGCCCGATATAAGTCAAAGATCAACTTCACTTGTCATCATTTATCGTGTGGTTAAGTAGAGACTCTACTAATGCTGATTGTGTTACACATCTCATCCAATGTTTAACGTAAGGAGACATGTTGCCTATTGCCATTATCAGACAGTTAGGGAAAAAATATAGCTTACATCGAAGAAAATAGTGGATCATAAACCATGTATTATGCTTATCAAGTTAAAGAACAATTAAAGGAAGTAACTGATGCTTCATCTGAACCAGAATCTGAAGATGAAGTACCAATGTAAAGATGGTAGCAAAATGGTGGTCAAGATGCTGGTGATACAATTTCAGTAATAGTGTTGTTTTTTCTGTGGCTACGAACTACAGATGTGCTCAACTTGACATAGAAGAGATATTATAAACAGACATTGACCATGAAAATCAATTAATCTATAAAACATTATTACTTTCACTATTATAAACTTGATAAAAGAATTATTACATGGTAATTCACAATAAAAACTATTTTATTTTACCACATTTCATACTGTGAAAGTAAAGTCCACATTTACTTTAAATTTTTTTTCATCATGAAAATACAGATCTTTAAATAATTATATATAGCCTTTTTAATCAAGGTAGATTATCAAATACAATACAAAATTTTCTTATTAATATAAAAACTAAACCTCTGTGCAATGATAATTACTCTCATTGCTTCATGCTTCACAGAAATAAACCAAACGAGGAAGTATAAATACTGTTACAGAAGTAACCTTAAGACAAGTAATTACATTCATTATTTTATAGTTTATCATAGAACTAAATCTTAAACAAAGAAGTATAATAATTACTTTCACTGTTTCATAGTTGATGAGAGAATCTACAGCTTTAGCTCCTGCCTGAGTTTCAGCTTTATTCATCTCTAATCTAAATCTTGTTCTGCAAAGACAAGAACACAGTTACAAGTTATTATAGCAATAACATTACAATTCAAGAAATGTTTTTTTCAATGTAAACTATATTAAGGTGCAATCCCAAACTAATGGAAAATCTTAAATCATACACTATTCAATTAATATAGAGAGATGGAAAACTTGCCGTAAAGAAGTTGATATATTGTAGTTAAAAAAACAGAAATTTTGACAGCTCTAGGAAACAATAGCAATGTAACTTCCAGGAACAACTTTATCCTTTCCTTTGTATTATAATACAGAGCAGTGGTTTTGCAGCCAAAACTGCTCATGCACAATTGTCATCACTACTTATTGGCAGGAGGCCATCATGAATGGGTAGTATAATAGAATGCAAATGACAGATAATCCCAGTTTTGTAAGGGCTCAATTCCTTTGTAAAGCTCCTCAGATGCTGTAGCTTACTGCAATCCAGAGAAAAACCTTTGAAAATATTTCCCAAAATTCTTTTTAAATTCCATCATGTTTCTATTTGAATTACAACAAAGGACTGCAAATTTAAAAGCTGTTTTGGTTTTAATAATGAATTTTCCATAATACAGCTATGCAAATTTTTAAAATTATATTAATTTTTTCTATTATGTAAGGATTTTTTTTACAAATCAGGAAGAAAAAAATCTTACTTTGATGAAATTAATATTTCTCTTACCACACTGAACTTTTTTTTTATAATTACGTTTGTTAACAAAAATACAAATAAAGTGAAGAAAAGGGAAGAACACTAATGTAAAAGGAATATGCACCCTCATTCATCCTGATTTTTTTTGTGAAATCTACATCTTTTAGTCTCAAAACTACGTGATGTGGTCTTTCTTTTATGTATTGATTTATGACTTTTGTGAAAAATCTGTATGTGATGGAGAAAAATTGATATTATTTTTGGATTCAGTGTACAGGAATTACTGTAGAACATGTAAAAATTTCAAGACAATAAATCCATCACACACCTATGTAATTAGCTTCTTAGCATTTTCAAGTGTTTACAGCTTATAATGTTCCAGTTTTCATATTTCATTTGAAAAATAATAAAGCAACCATCTGTAAAAAATTGTCATCCTAAGCCTTTTTTTTAAAATAATTTAAAACATTTTTAAGTAAAGTGATTTACTTACCTCCAACTTGTGACAGCAAAAGTGAATGCAGCATAAGTTCCAATACATCCTAGTGTGACCAATGCAAATTTCCCACCAAATTTATAATACTAACAAAAGAAAACAAATTAAGTTAAATAGAAAACTAGTTACAACACACACACACACACACACACAGAACTGTACAAAATGGCATATGCTAAAAATACTATGTTTAAAGAATTTTTGATATAAGTGTAGGGATATACATAATACATATATTTAGCAAAATCAGAATACTGAATTCAACATTGTAAACATATTACATCATCTACACAGTAGACTAACCTCCAGTTTTATGTTTTTCAATTTAATATGGAGATAATGGTTAAAGTATAAATCTAACATACCTACAATCTTCAATTAGTCTATAGTTTTCTCATAGTATCATAAAAGTTACCTAATTAATGAACTTGTGTATTTCTTGAATACATATAAAAAGCATAACAGTTTTGGGTCATAATGCAAAGTTTCTGATCCAAACATTCATAAGAGATATCTTAATAAAACTGAATACATTTCAAAATCTGATCTGCATTTTGAAAATAAGCAATAAATTAGTTTCATTGGTTTAAAAACTACTGAAACATGAAATATTTTAATGTATAGTTTTTATTTATTTCAAACAATACCGAACAACAACATTTAACATAATTATTCAATATAAAGTCATACAATTAAAATCCAAAAGTAAACTTTTGCCATTAACACTTGCCATATTGAATTATTCGTTGTTGCTAGACTGTATATTTATTCAATTTTCACAGATATGTTTTACATGTTTGTTCAAATTACTTAACCAATATGCTGCTGACTAAAGTCACTTCAAAAATTGTTGGGACCACATTGAAGACCAGAGCTGAGAGCACAAAGTTGATTCCCCTATTTTGAAAATTAATTGGAATAAATATCTATGTACAATTGCAAACAAAAAATTATATTTTGCTAAAATGCAAATAGTGAATTCATGGCAGATGTTATCTAGGCCAGCATTTCCCAAAGTGTGGGGCATGCACCTCTCTCTCTGGGAGGGCAAGTGATTAGGGTAGAGTCAATAGTGCAGTAATGCAAAATCGAGTGTTTTAATATATACTTTTATTAATGAAATTAACAAGTAAAAACTACAAAACATATAGCATTTTAATGTGTATCTGTGTATGACAAAAGTTTGGAAAATGCTGATCTAGACTAAAACTGTAAAGAAACAAAGCTCCTTGAATACTTTCTAAATCTTTATTTTATTAGATTGCTCAATAAAGACTTCTAGTGAGAAAAGTAAATTATTGACATTTTAATTCAAAAGTACAGTTCCAACAATATTGGATTTTGTCTTTTTACAATACATTCCCTTATAAGGTAAACAAAGACCATTAATACTTATATTGTGTTTTTTGCCTTAACACAAGTACCTTGAAGAATAACAGTTATAACAGATGTATAAAAAAAAACTTTGTCATTTGTCCCAATTACATGCACCACTGATATATTATAAGCAGCATGATATCTCAAAATAAAACTTAAAAGTAATATCACACTTGATTAAGGTGATTATAATGTGTATCTTGAAAACTAGCAATATGAGCAGACAGTTTGTAGTTAAGCATAAAGCTACACAATGGGCTCTCTCTGTTGTGCCCACTATGAGTGTCAAAACAAGATTTCTATAGTTAAAGCAAGCAGACTTACTGCTCTGCCACTGGGGGCACAATATGAGCAACACATATCTATTGTTTATCCTTTAATAATACAAACTATTTACCTAAATATTTACATATGACCTTACTGAATGGACTTAACTCTTGTTGCACTTTAGTATATCATATTTAAAGAATTAGCCTGTTACACTGACATTAGTGTAAGCTGCTATAGAATTTTATTTTTAAGGATGGCACACAATGCTGCTAAGTTATAAATGATAACTGACACTTAAAAAAATGAAGTGTTTGCATGCTGACTTTCTCAGTTATGATAATTTCATGAAATGTTTGATCAATGACTGAGAACAATAACATGTGGGCAAAGAAATACCAAGTGCTCAAACAAAATTGATTAGCAGCTTCTTAGTTTAAAAAATGTTTATTAGACAACTGTGATTATCTGTATTGTCATGAAGTTTAACCCTTCTACTACGGGTGGGTGGATTCCACCCAGCCCATATTACAGCAGTTATGCTGTAACTTTTTAAAATATAAACATATCTTTACAAAATTTTGCAGATTATCAGTAAACATTACCAGCATTTGTACACAAAGTATCAGATTTTTAAATTAAGTTTTGACATTTTTTAATTAATTATTTGCATGTGAATTTTTTATTTTCAAATGTTGGCCATCCAACATAAGAAAAAATTTTGATTTTAAGATTAAAAATACATTTGTGCATCAGAAAATTGTCAAATTTCACATGCAAAATCTTTAAAACCTCCTAATATTCTCCAGATAATTATCAAGCGTTTTCTTAGAAATAAAACTTTATATTTTATCTGTTATTTTCACTATCGCATCTCTGTAGAGTTTGGTAGATTGACCGACCTCATAACCATCATAAAAAATAGGAAATAGACAAATGTTTTTTTTTTACTTTCTAGAATTACTACAAATTATAAAACAAAACCAAAATGGTTAGTATAAATAGCTAAAATATCATAACATTATACACACATAAAAATTTATATTTTTATTTTATTGACCTTTCAGCAGTGTCTGGCTAATATTACAGGAGTTGAATGACGGGGCAAATGTGCACTCATGTTACAGTATCCAATAATATAAAACTGGCCTTTACAAGGTGACCTGTCTTGGCTGTGTTCTAGTGGACCAGTATTTTGTAAAATACAGTCATATTTTGGTTATAATACATTACATATACGTATACATTATTATTATTTACAAATAAGTTCTTAAATTTCAGTTATTTTTCTTAAAACACAGAACAGTAAATGAAGTATAGAAAACAATTATCCCTTCTTGTTATGAACTTTATACTTGTTTGCTGCTTGCCCTAATTTACTAAGCCTTATCAAATTTTGCAAGTGAAAGATGTAAAACAAAATAAATTTTCTTAGGTTTTACATAAGCATTTTAAAATAAAAAAAAAATCATGAATTTCTATATCAATACCAAAGAATTCCACTATAATTTATCAGGCTTAGTAACTAAGCTGTAGTTGGGTCTAAAAATATATGATTTTTCAAGTTCAATAATAATGTCTTACCTTACAACTTGGAATCTACCATGAAAAGAAAGGGTTTCCTGTGTAAATACTTCACAGAGGCTCAGAAAACCACATGGAGGACATTCTGAGCTTTCTATTGGTTATTCACACATCATAGACAGAAGTATGTGTATGTAAGCATTTCCAACAATGGAAAGAGGTGGGCAGGGCCAATGTGTTTGACTCGCTAAATGTAGCAATATCTCAGCAAACAGAAAAGACAAGAGGTTCTTATTTTATATTCTAGCTTGTCAATATCGGTAATTTGAGTTTTTAATTCATAAAAAAGGTATAGACTTTGTATTTTGACATCACAAACATCTACTCTGATTCAATGCTGCATTCAACATACCACGTGACACCCAAAAATCAATATTTAGGATTATTCTTTTTCTATAATTACTTTGAAATTAAGAAATTAACTAAAGTATAACACTAAAATTTGAATTATAATCTATAATTTGATACCAAACTTAGATATAAATAAACTTAACATAAATTCATAAAATCGTAGTTCAATAAAATTTCGAATGTAAGTCTACAAATGCAATGACATGACCTTTGACCCGTGACCATAGGAAGACCCATCACGGGAAGGTTAAAGAATTTTTAAGTAATCAAAAAAAAACTTAAATTTATACTCACATCATCGGTAAAAAGATAAATTAAAGCAATGAAGGACTGTAATAATGAAATAATTTTGCAAACAAGCAGTACAATAAAATAGTAATGACTATCAAAATGATAAATTCTTCAATTGTGATTTTTCAATCTTAAGACAAGAGCATGTGATAAGTATTATAACATAACCTCTAAGTTTGACAGTGACAGTATACACTGTTAAATATGAGAATTATCTCATTATAAGATAAAAAGATCTGACACGCACACACATACCTAGTTCCTCTATCTATTACTTTTGATAAAGCTCCTGTGTGACGTGAGAGGTGAAAACTGAGATCTAAGTCATGAAGATGAAGAAAAACTCTTCTGGCTACACGACGAATAGAATTGTGAGCTACTTTGGCAAATACTGCATTCCGTAACTCATTAAACAAAGCAGCTCCAGCTCGAGCAGCACCATCTACAACAGGAAAAAGTTTAGTTACTTAAGGCTTGACTTAAGTACAGTTTTATTTATTTCAAGAGGAAATGTTCCCTGATACATCATTACATATTCTTATGGAAAATACATTTGCTAGTCAAACTGTGTAAGGACAAAATTAAAATGATTTTATCTCCCCACACAGAAGATAAAATATCTTGCAAGAACTCTTCAAAGTTATGTTGTTGTTTTTCAACCAATATTCATTGTAACTATTATTAATTAAAAGTATACATAAATACACTTTACTGGAGTAGTGTTGATAAACATTAACAAAATAAAATACATATGCTGCTTTGTGTTCATGGTATCTTACTTTTGTAACAATGTTTAAATTGCTACTCTGAAGATGATAAAACTTGTAAAAATAAACTAATAACATAGAGAAACTTGTGTATTTTATGTTGTGGTTAGCTGAAAGAAGAACAGTACAAAATAAAACTACTCATAATTCATAAGAGCTGATTTAGGTAAAAAAGTGATAATGTTACTCAGTCTGCATATAAAAATTGACAAACAGAAATATTAAGTTCATAGAAAATAAGCCAAACAAAAACAATGATGTGGACATAAACACAGAAGAAAATAGAAACTATATTACAAAACAACAGATTTGTAAATTTGCAATACATGTAAACATATGGAAAACTGCAACAGCTCCATCTGGACTCTTCTTTAATTGGAAAAGGTTCATTAAGAAAGTTCAGATAAACCATAATTATAATTTGTAATGACTTAAATAAAATTGATAAAAAAAATTAACACTTCAGCAATTTCATCTAGTTCACACCAAAACACTCGATGTTCAAGTAATTTGATGATATAAATAGCATCTCAACCACTACTACATCTGTCATATCCCAGTCAGCCTGATGACCCCTGGTATCGAGTGAAAGGTCTTGTCAGTACTGGATACAGCAGATATAGTGTAACTGCTGTATTACATATATTCTGCTTTACTTTTATTTATAACTTCTGATGATTGCTGCCATATACTGCTACAATCTACCATTTATCCTATAATATACTGTACTGACAAAGTAAAATAACACAGTTAAACTTGTGTATACATACTAATTTTGGAGAAAATTTTGACTGGCCTTTATACAAATGTGGCCCTATATAAAGGTATAGAAAATTTCCAACAGATTTGTTTTATAAGCGTGAATTTACAGTATAATAAACTAAAAATCAAAATAACAAAATCTGGCAAGTTGAAAAAATACATATAATCAGAAGTTATGATGTGGAAAAAAATTTAATGTCATCTTATATGCTATTAATAATGATCCATTTGTTACGTTTGGATTCACAACAACTTTTTTCAATAAATATATCTATGTCAGATCTTTATACTAAAACAAATTACTTAGCATGTTTTAGTAATGCAACAAGTTTTAAAATAGTTTTATTTAAAAATTAAATATCCCAGATATAGCTGTTGCCATCAACACACATTCAATTCTGAGTGGGCAACATACTTTACAAATGTTATAAAGGTGGTGGTTAAGCTTTGGATATTTCATTTCAAAATTTGCTTTACTGCACTAAAACATGTTGGAGCAATTAATGTAAATAGAGATTCAATAAAATATTTTGTTGAAAATCTTTGGGTTTGTTTGTTTATTTTAGAGAAAAGCCACATTGGGCTATCTGCTGTGTCCACTGCAGGGAATTAAATCCTGGATTTTAATGTTGTAAGTCACCAGGGTAAGAAAATCTTTGAGAACATTTTGAAATGCAAAATGGATGCATCAGTTGCTTTGTGATTTGACAGCTACTAACAGAGAGCTTGGTAAATCAGGGTAGCAAGTATTGCAAAAAATGCATGTACAAGTTCTAACTATATGTTTATTTTTGTTCCATTTTGACAGTAATGTACCTTAATTATTCTATACTGTATTAAGTTCCATTCTAAAAAAACCTTATACATGTACTTTAATTTTAAATCCATCCACTTTATTCAATAGCTTCTCTCTTTATACTCTGAATTTATGTTTTGCTAATGAAAACTACTGAGCACTTTCCCTTGTCTATCACCACAGCTTTTACTGAAAGAATAGTTCATACTTCTTTGTTTTTAATAAACATGGTGAATAAAAGCATATTTTGATGAATGAAGGAATGAATATACTGAGACGTTATTTAACCCTACTATTACCAATATATCAAACAGTTGTACGTGTTTATATAACCAACATAACTTATTTAGACTTTTCTTTATTAGTTTAAGCAATACATCTCTGCTGTATGGCAAATTATAACCTAATGATTAACATTTAATTAATTATTAATAGACACCAAATCAAAATGTTTCTATCAGAAAACAATGTGGCCTTCTACAAAAATTGTAGATAAATAATTGTAGTAATGTTGGTAATTAAGGAGTTAATGTTAAGGGAAGTTAACATTTTCCTAAAGTGAAAATGTATTTTCAATAATACTTACTTCCACTGACACTATAGCTATTTCTAGATCTCCAGGATTTCCACTCTTTGCCCATCTAAGCATTGAAAATGCTTGCTTCAGTCTTTTATGCCCCACTCAAATGCCCTTGGCAAATTCTAATTTGCAAAATTCTCCAACAACTTCAATGCACCCTCTATCTTGGTACTGTATATAAGCACCTCATTCAGATAATGTATTCACTTTTTCAAGACATAAATCAGCTTTTAGTGAGAAGGCAGGGTGGGAGAGTATCAGTGGAGGTAAGTATTATTGGAAATATATTTTCGGTTTAGGAAAATGTTAACTTCCAAAACATACTTACCTTCGCTGACAGTGGATCAGTGCAGGTATGAACCATATAGAAAGTGTCTGTATAAAACAGGAGTGTACCAAGATAAAGGTAGTACAAGAGTGAGGGAAACCACACTACATCCAGAACAGTTGGAATTAAGGGGCCGTGGTACCTATATTTCATGGTGGTGGCTAGGGCTATTGGACCGAAATGTTATATATATATATATATATATATATATATATATACACACACACACACACACTATTATTTGTAGTGTACTACCCAACCTCGTACGACCAGTTAGTAGTAGTATGTACTTTACTTTACCTACCAACCGAAGAACTACGACGTAGTAGAAGTAAAG
>NW_013668729.1:65916-91297 GCF_000517525.1 Limulus polyphemus
TGGTGGTGGTACGTCGGTACGTATGTACGTATATATATATATATATATATATATATATATATATATACACACACACACACACACATATTTTTGATTGGATCCCAACCTGTAGCCATAGAGTGATGCTATTTTCACCACCAGAATCACGATGAGAAAGTAAGCAACACCAAAGTGAACAAACTTTCTCCTTCACCTGAAGAAGTCCAAAAGAAAACACTCCAGGCTCGGAATGACAGGATCATGGATGCCATACTCAATCAAAAAAACAGAACTCATCTGGTCTGGAATTATGAACATTCATCCTCACTCCAACCAAGTGGTCAAGGAGTATTCCGCTCACCTCTGGAACAATGGAGAGGACGTGGAACCTGTGCTCAACCAAGGACCCAGGATGGGACCGCTTTGCATTCTGAGCTATGAGGAGATAGTGGACCTCCTTCCATGAACAATATACAAAACCGACACTGATCAAAGAGAAGGGCCAAGCACCCCCAACTGCATAGCTTTGTGTCAAATCTGAACCGGAATTATGAGTTCTAACATCTGGGAAAAACAACCAAAGACCCAAGTTGGAGGGCCCCCAACTTCACTCTCTTCCTCAAGAGTGGAGGAACACTGGAAGAAAAGCCTTTATCTGCCACCCAAGCAACTGTAAACTGGGGGGTGGTAAGGACTCCCGAGCTCCTCTAGTAGAGTCTGGGGTGTAACACAGTGCTCTGGAAACTGCACAATAGGTGAACCAAGTTCTCTACATTTTTAAAAGCAAACTGATCCCAATTTATTCAACCTGAAGATTGGCAGGATCCCCTTTAGCTTTACTCATGATAGTCCATAAGTGGTGGCCAATAATAATAAGGTAATAAATACCATCCGGTAGGTACCTAGATGGTCTTATGGAACACCCCATTTCAACAGAGCCTGTTGCAAACTGTAGTTATTATAGTGAAAGTGGTTGCTAGTGCAGAATTGAAAAGAAAAAGCATACCTGCCTGACCAACACTCACCACAGAGTGGGATCCAGTGAAAAATAAAGGGAACCTGGAAATAAAAGAGTATATAATTGAAGAAAATACATCTGGTTAAAGGCTAACAGATGTAGTCAAAAACCCTCAGAAGAGGAAACTGTCAGATTATGTAAGTAATGAGATGGGAAAATATTAGGAGTAGTCCACATACCAGCCCACACAATGTCTTCCAGAGGGCAATTCAACTGGGTGGCTAATGACAGAAAGAAAAATGACAAATCCATGAGATGTAAATGCAAAAGATTCCTCTCCTGGAAAGATAATTAATTATAGGTCATGTGAATGAATTTGCGAAGCCACCTCATTAGGATAATAGGAGAGAAGGATCCTAAAGAATGAACAATCAATTCCTAGTATTTCGAAATGAGTTAGTAAGAGCCAACTAACAATTGAGGGCCCTGACGGGACATAACAAACGATAAGGATTGGAGTGGTCATTAAGGTGAGAAATGGCTGGCAAATAGACTGGTGAGAAGGATCTTTTCCCTTACCTGGTTGCCAGAGTCTTGAGAAGAAAAGACCTTTCGGGATAAAGCAGGACAAATGTGAATTGATAAAGAGTCCGATGCACATGCAATGCAAAACCTCCGACCGACAATGTCCACAAGCCAACAACAACAAAAATTACAATTTAAGAGAAAGGTGAGACAAACAATATGAAGCTAAAGGCTAAAAGGGAGGATGAGACAACGCACGTAAAATTGTAAAATCCCATTTCAGTAATTGAAAAAGTCATTTGGGCTGAAGAATTCAAAAGAATTTGAGTAGACATGATGGTACTGGGGATTCAAAAACATTCCGATATTTGGAATACCGAAAAATAGTGGATAAGGATGCCACATTTGAGCTGGCCAATATGGAAGTGGAACAAACCAGTCACAATCCCAGGACAATAGCCAAATCAGGGGAAACACATACAGATGTAAACCTGTCCAGTCCTGACTGAACGCAACTACTGCCAATGCTTGAGGATGAGGTACCAGAGACCAATACAACTGCAGGTGACAATTCCAATGAGTTCGCAAAGGCATCAATTGTTGGAGACCTTAACTGAGGACAAACCCACCAAAAAACCCCGTGATGTAGCATCCAGTCCGTCAGAAGAATCCGGATGGGTCGAGACAAGTGATCTGCAATTAATTCATTCATCCTGGAACATGATAAGCTAAAAGAATGAGCCAAGTAGAGAAGATCCAAGGTACAAAAACAAAGGTCTCAAGAATGTGAGCCTCCTTGACAAGAAATCTGAGACACCATGGTATTGACAGAATGTATTATGACAATTTTTCCCTTCAAGAGAGACAGACCTTGAACCATTGCCCAGTGTACTTCAAAGAGTTCGAGAACGTTTGATATGAAGATCAGACTCGTCTTCCATCCAAATACTCTGGAACTCCTGACCTAGAAGATAAGCTCCTCATCCCTGAAGAGATATGTCTGTGAACAGATGGATCTCAGAATGAGGTGGTGGAATGGGTACCCCAACAGTTGTGTTGTTCCGATCCAACCACCATTTGAAATTGACAATATTGCTCCTGAACTATGAGACAGGATGATCCAAAGGATAAGAATGCATGATTCATCGGTCACGCAGTGATCATTAAAGGGACTCATATGAAGTCGTCCCAAATGAAAGAGAGGATCGAGTGATGTAAAACCACAAGGTAAAGCCCTGAACTGCAGCACCTGAGAAACCTCCAGGAATATACAGATAAGCATCAGTAACATTGAACTTAGTTATCCAGAGCCTAGTGCAAAGTGCCATCTTAAGTTGAGAAATGGTTCCATTGTAAAGCAAGGAGGATCTAAAAATTGGTTGAGTCGAGATAGATCGATAATTGGATGCCAAACCTCTCATTTCTTGGGTACAACAAATAAATGGGAATAAAGTTCCAGAAGAATGGGATTGACCATCTCTACTGCCTTTTTCACTAACAACTCTCTTATGGCCTGGGAACCAAGCTCCACTAGCCTTGGATCTGTTTGAGGTGAAAAGGTAACAGGTTGTGCAGATAAGGGTGGAGACAATGTGAATTGAATAACCAAACCTGAAGCCAGAAAACGGAGTACCCATGAATCCCTGGTGAAAGAACTCCAGATGTCCAGAAAGTGATATAATTGTGCTCCCACTGCTCCCCCACCAATGGGAGCATCACCAATGGCACTGTCATCAGTCCGCTCAAGCCGATGATCCTCAAGAATATGGACAAACTCTATTATGGTATCCAATAGACCCGGAAACTGAAGGAGGGGGTCGGGAAACACTCTGGGCCAACACTCCCAAATTAGTGCCAGAAGAGCAAGATGCCAATGATGACAAATAAGAATGTAAATGAGCTGTATAAATTTGTGATTCTAAATGTCTCAGGAACTCCGGCAAACAACATGGTACGGAAAAAACGGAGCTTCCCATAGCTACCTGAGGGCAGAAGACAGTAAATGAATACTTTCTAACAAAGTGATTCTACCAATAAATCCAAACAACAAACCAGTCAGGAAACCAAGGAAGGAACTGAAGAAGACATTTTGACTGAGGAAGATGTCAGCAAAATTCCTAACTCATCCTCAAATTGCTGAGGGGAATGTTGATAGTCTTCAGACTAAAGTTAGATCAAAGATAAATACCTCAGTACAGTCATCAGAATATGAAGAATCCAAGAAAACTGTTAACTGTTTAAAGTGATCACAATTTTCAATCTATATAGACCTCCTCCTGGTGGTGATAAGCCAAAGTATGTTGTTCCGATAAACTTGGGGGACAAGGCTATCCCATTGCAAAGGTGAGCAGCAAATCCCCCAGCATGAACATTAATATCAGGAGGAGGAGGAAAAACCATGAAGGTGTAGAGTCAAATGCAATAGGAGAGATCACCAAAACCTCACAAACCTGAGTAACCAAATGAAGAAGAGAGGCTAGAGGTGACTGATCAAAATGATCCTCTGTTGAGGCTGACCTAGTAGAAGAAGGAGCTGGAAAAAGCAAGTCTAAATTCTTCCTAGCCAGTCATGGGTCATTTGCAAAAGCCACCTCAGAACCCTACGGAGAAACTCTACATAGGCCTCCATACTAGAAATATTAACTCAGGAATTCATACCCGTTGAAAATACAAACCATAGAAATGCAAACCATGTTCAAAGTCACAATGTAAATTGTGATTAATCACAACACTCCTGTTTATAGAAACCCGCGCTGAATGCTTTGTCAAGAAAAAGTGATTACATTATCTGAATAAGGTGCTTATATACAGTACCTAGATAGAGGGTGCATTGAAGTTGGTGGAGAATTTGCTAAGAGCAATCAATGGGTTATAAAATACTGGAGCAAACATTTTCAATTCTTAGATGGGCAAAGAGTGGAAACCCTGGAGATCGAGAAATCACTATAGTGTCAACAGAGGTAAGTATGTTTTGGAATTTAACTTATTTCTGTTTCTCTCTATATTTGGTAATGAAAATAATTATGGAATCACACAAGCAACATATATACAGAAATTATATAAAACGAGCGAAGACAACTATATGATAAATTTATTAATGATACAAAACATTATCACAAAAAATACAAAAGAAATGAATAAGGTCTATAATGCACTAGTATTCTATATGTGAGCCCAATACTCTACACAAAGCATTACACCTTATTTTCATGCTGTTATAGTTTATCAGTATATGATCAGTAGATCATAGGATATTATTCCAAATATTTTGTACTACTTCCCACAACTCAGTCAAGTTATCTGATTATCTTTTAACAGGATCAAATTTTACACAACTCACATTGGGTTAATTTGTGCATTTTAAGCCATGATCTTGAGTGTTATATTGCTTCTTTACTGTCTAATTCAAAAATATCATATTCCACATTTGCTATATGCTTGGGATAACTGTCTTACTGGAAGTAGAGCAGGGTTCTGGTTAATCTGAATTCCCAGATCCAGTATGCGTAAGAATATATTAGGACACATGAGATTTGACCCCCTGAGTACCAAACATGCATCACAAAAGTACTTTGCTTCAAACTTTGTACCACAACAAAGCATACAGTTTGCAAACAGCTGTCCACAATCAATTTCTAACAGGTTTCATCAATGACAATAAATTGCCGAAAATAAAGCCATGTGAAAATACCATATATTTAACACTTTCACTTTGGGTAGGTCAGAGTGCATATGTCACAACATTTCACAGAGTTACATTCAAAATTTGATTAAACTACTTTATTATCAATGTATATGAATAAACCCAGATAATAAACCACACTTTAGTATTAAAGTTTAAAGTTCTTAATTTTGTAAAGAAATATTTTAAAAAAAATTCTCAATCTCCCCTAGTATGAGAACTGTGACATTTGTTATTTATATCTTCCCTCTTCTCTAATTTTTTACCACCCCTACAAAAAGTATGAAATTTAATGTAAATTACTTATTATAATGTTTTCATTATGAGTGACATAACATGAAAATCAAAGGACCATTTGATCTTTCAAGACAGGATTCGTGCACTCACCCTTAAGAAAAGAAAAATTTAAACTCATCTTTTATACAACTATAACAACTATTAGTTCTGGCAGTCAAAGTACCATCAATTTTGTGTAGGTCAATAACAATGTTGACTGAGATGCAGACCAAAATTTGTACCGATCCTCCACCATGTTGCACTGTACAATGACTATGATACTGTTCTTCTCTCTCTCATTGATTGTTGCCAAATAATTCAAACTTGGATACATCTGTAAAGAGCAAATTCTCTTGCTCTGCTCATTCCATTCTTTGTGGTGCAATGCCTGTTTTACTTTATTTTATTACTTGATATCAACAGCAGTTGCAAAGCGTTCATAGATCCACTGAGGTCACTTTGTGCTTATGTTCTCAAGGTAATAGTTACATCTGTATTTACAGCTAATTTAATGACAAGATCTACACTCAATCATTCTTTTTATAAAGTACATACCCTGTGATATTTAATATGACTTTGAAAGTTTTGGTTTTCTACCTCGACGATTTATATCATCAACAGTGCCAGTTTCAAGTATCATCTTCACAGTCTTGCATAATACAAATATGGAGCATAACTTCAGTTTTTCAAATTGAGTATCCTTGATTAGCCAAAACTTTAGATTTCTGCATGCTTGACATGTAGTATTTCCGCCCTGGGAGCCATGGACAGATTTACTATATTACTACAGGGTACAGTATTACTGCCTGTATTTTTATAGGCTTTATATTGATGTATCACTTTCTGATTGACTGGAAGACAACCAAATACAGTGCAATCTACCAACACATGACTGTACTCTGGTGCAATTCTTTTTCACACAATAAATGGGTTATATTCCTGTAGTATTTGCCTCTTACACCCTTTTTTCTCACTGTTTCTATAATAATTTAAAATATGTAAACATATAACAACAAAATATGTATTTACACGTAACTGGATGGTGCACCTTGACTACTTTTCACTTCTCCACTTTTGTAACTTAGTTAATCCTTTCACAAATGGTTTGTGTAAAAACCATGAGCCTGTCTGGGGAAGGATACATGTGCAATAATACATACTGTAACTCTGAAATTTCTTAATGTATCTTCACGAAAACTGGTAATATTGTTAAAGATTCCAAGTACTTTGTACACAAAGAATGATGTTGAAAATAAAGTTGTTTAAAATTTGAATGTAACTTGTACAGAAAAGAGTTTAAAGAGGTATGCATAGGAAAAGAGTTAAAAGTTACTGACTATAGCCAACATTGACCCTGTTGGGTTGAAATGTCTACATAGATTTACTCATATTAAAACATAATAATGACTTTGCACTCTATACAGGATCGTAAATATTATAAATTGACATGGCTTGAAAGAAAGAAAAGACCTTTATAGGAAGGTATTTATTAATACAGGTTTGAGAGAATATCAGTAAAATATATTTTCATGTTTTTTCAATTAATTGCAATTACTGCCAAATGTATAAAAAACTTAAGATGAGTTTCAAAAACCAGATAGCCACCAAAAATGTCTAACTGAACCATACAACTGACTACTTAAATCACATGTTCCATTTTCTGCAATTAAACATACATTTAATAATGAACAGGACATTAAAACCTAACAGGGGTCTTCTTGGATATACACATACATTGAACAAACACAGGATAGTATTTTAAATGTAGGATAGAAAGTTGACTTTGGGTAGTACTTTATTAAACTCCTCTGGAAAAAGCCTAAAAATATGAAAATTTCAATTTTAGTTACCTTAAAAAGTAGAAATGATAAAAGAAAGAACTTACATCCCAACATAAGTACTATGGACATGGTAATAACTGTATCAGTTGGATCAGAAAGAGATAGGGTCTGGCCAGAATGACTGTTCAGAAAATCTACAGCATACTTGAAAATAAAGGGTACTTCCACACTCAGCAACTGTTTCAAGTAAAATATTATATTCTATATTTATACATCAAACAACAATTGAACATCAAAAATAATTCTTATCTGAAAAATAACAGTCATTTTCTCCTTTTCTCATATTCAGTGTCCTACTAAATATTCAGCAATAACAGAAAAAGAAAAAAAGATGTTTATGTATACACAATTGTATCTCTGGAGAGCTCTGGTTTATTTCAGTCTTTTTAAACAAGGTTCATCGAAAAGTTATATAATGGAAACAGGGAATGCTTAAGTTATTGATTTTTTTTTTGAAATACCTATAGGAAAAATTAGTAAAGTGTTCTTAGGGTACTTATCTATACAATGTTGACAGGGCCTTGAAACAGACAAATTTATACAAGTTTTTTTCAATTACAGCCTAATTTTCTAATAAGAATGTAATTGGAAACTGGGAACTTTAGAGATTATCTGACCTTGGAAATAGGACTTTAAATTATTTATCAAAGTAACAATAAGACATTATGTAAAACTTAGTAAATTTACATGCTTACAAGGTGCTTGTATACTTGAACATTAACATTTTCCTAATCTGAAAAATGTATTTCCAATAGATACTAATCTCTACACACAGAAAAGCTATCTTCCTTGTGCATCTGCCTAAGAGACTTGCAGGCCACCAGCCTTGAGGTAACTCCCACCTAACTGCACTGGTGCATGATGATGTCAATATGTAACAAAAGTCCTCCACCAATATGAAGGGACACAATCTCCATGCACAGAACACCCTCTTTGCATCTGCATTCATGATAACTTCATTCTTTGACAAGACAAGACAAGTAGATACATTAAGTGTGGATCATGTTTTCTGTACATTGTATGCTCACCTCTATTCAACTGAACAGGCTCTCACTGCAGGGGGAGAGCACAAGTAGTATGAGTTATAGATTAGAAGGGTAACCTGCTCTATATTGACAGTGTCACCACCACCCCATATCTCACCATATTGTAGTAAACCCAAATGTTGAAGATTCTCCATAGTTCACCACCCCAGTGGCAAGAGTCTCCCATGCTTCACTCAATGAAGGGAAGCGAGAGAATTCATGTTGGGGAAGCCCAGAGAAGTTCCAGGTCCCTGTCAGACCTCCAACTGGAAAGATCATGTACTGGAGACAGTGCAATGGGTGACTGCCAAACTCTACCATTAAAATACAGTTGTATTTGTGCTGTACTTACCATAGAAACCAGAACACCAAATAAATTAGTATGCAGAATTATATACAATGACCCAAAAGTCAGTTGCCATAGAGAGACATACTGTTTTGTTTTTCCCATATGTTTGAAATTATGGGAACAGTACATAAGTATAGTATACAGAGTGACATACAGAAGATATTAAAGTGTGGGGAACCAGCTTGTGAATCATCTGTATCTTAAAAACAAGTTTTATTATGTTATTATATTTTAGCTAATATGAAAAAAAATAATAATCACCAGGTAACACATATAACTCTTTGAATAAAATAAAAATATCTAACAGTTGTTTTTTTTTCCTAGTTTTTGTTTGTGTGTATGTGATACATCTCTACCTTAAATTTATTTTTTGCTTAATGCTGTTAACCAAATTTGTACAGGTTTAGTTGTTGGTATACTTTAATGTATGATCAGTGTGTCAATATTTGCCAAGTACCTATTTGTTTAAAGGGAGTAAATGTTAATTTTTCAATTAATTCTGTGCATTAGTGATTGTTTATACACCAAACAGTTGTTGCAAAACGATACATATGATTTACTTTGTAATTAAGATTTTGTCAAATAACTGTTGCTACATAAAAATGTACAAGTAATATGAATGTTAAATGTGTTTGTAGATGACCACTTAACTTCAACTTAGTTTAATCACTGCAATAATTTATATTTTCTTCATTATTACTTTTGAATTACATGTATGTGCTTCTAAGCTATTTTATGGACAATAAATCATTAAAAAAACGTTTTAAAATCATCCACTAAAAATCTTCTTCATTTCATTGATCTTACTGATGATATGTACAAAATATATGTTCATGGGTATAACTAAACTTTCATCTTTAATAGTGTGAGAATATTCATTATTAACACATATTCCTGAATTTTATTATAGTGTGGGATGACTTTTCAGTCATATATGTATATGACACACCTTGTGCATTTTTAAATAAACTACTCTTACTGACTGAATGTTAGACATTATATATATATATATATATATATATACACACACAAATTGAAATACTATTAGTAATTAATTACTTTACCATCTAGTAAGAATGAAGTACTTTAATAATTAAAATGCATTAACCACATTTACCATTGGTACCTATGTGATATTACAGAGTAGCCCTAAAATTATCTTTCTATTTCAAAATTTAATAATTAGATAACTAAGGAAATACAACCATGCAGTTTTCAACATCTTGTATCCCAGCTCAAACAGTTTTTATTGTCATGTTTTTTTTTTTACACTAATGAGTAGTGTTACCCCATAAAATGGCAATTGTGAAAGAAAAGATTTAATACATTGTTTGGCTTGCAAGAACCAAGTCACTGACTGTGGTGCAGTGTAATTACAGATGCCAGTACAGGAAAGAAGTATGGGGGGGTATGTTAAGGATATCGTGTATAACACACACCTATAGCAAACATCACAGAGCTAAAGACCAGGATCACAAATGCAATTGCCACTGTAACTGTAGGCATGTTGCAGCAAATGTGGAATGAAATTGAGTATCAGTTAGACATGCTGAGAGCCACTAATGTTGCACATGTAGCATGTTAAAACTGTTTGAGATTGGCTACAAGATGTTGAAAACTGCATGGTTGTATTTCGTTAGTAAATTTTTAAATTTAAAAATAGGAAATATCATTTTGGGCCACCCTGTACTTTAAATTATTGCAGTAATTAACACTAGTAGAACAGGAAAACTTTAAAATGATATAACAAATACACTTGAAGCAGTGAAGCATTGTTCAAATGATTTGGTAGCATTATTCAAAAGGGTGTGGCAACTATCACCTGGAATACCAATACACCTTAAAAAGACATGATAGTAGATACTTAAAAACTAAGAAGTTAACTACATTAAATACTGTTTGAAATAATGGTATAAGTTCTACTTAAATCATTGTGTATAATACTGGTAGTACAGTATCTGTACAAAAGAAGTGCATTATTCAAATACAAAATGTTAATCGACCCCTAAGCACAATAGCCTTAACACTTGTAGACAATAATTTAGAAATAATGCAATGACATTATAAGTATAGTTTAAGGAAAGTTATAATTTTCCTATACTGAAAATGTATTTCCGATAGGTACTTACTTCTTCTCACATAAATAGCTATTATTGTTCAGTACTGCCCTCTATATGCAAAACATTTTTAACACATGCAACAAGCCTCTTTTCTCCCCTCCATTGGAAAGACTAATTCCAATGCATCTCTCATGCAAATAATCATGTAACAACTCTCCACCAATAAAAGTGCGACATACTCTTATTGCGTATGCGACTCCCTCTGTTCAATTCTACCTAACTCTTACTTCGAGTTTTGGCAGAAAATGGAAGCACCAGTTTTCATTGGGGAGGAAGGGTGGGAAGTACCTATCAGAAATACATTTCAGTATAGGAATAGTATAACTTTCAATATGGTACATTACCTATGCTCAAATAAATAGCTAGAATCCTACATTGAACAGGTGTAGGGACCAGTGTGAGGGAAAGAAGGAAGCATCCTCGAAAGCATCTGAAGGACACTCCCTAAAATGAAATAGTCAGGTTTTAAGGTCTGATGAGGGAGACTATACCACAACTGAACCAGGTATTATACTCTTCGCCCATCGTAGAAAGATTTCACATGTATAAATGGAAAACAGAGGAGCATGTCCAATTGGGAGAGAACTATGGCCGGAAAGTGATCCGAAACATGCAATATTTATGAAACTCAATCTCAGAAATTATAAAAGTAGGTAAAATGAAAAGAATGTGCCTCTAGGTGTAGAGTGGTTAGAGCATGATGGACCATACATGGCGAGTCAACTATATCTAAAACCCATGCTTCTGGGAACCGACATCCACGCAGGGGTAGGATGTGGATCCTGCCATCAGTAAGTCAACTACAACCCAAAACCCATGTCGGTGGGAACTGACATCCATGTGAGGGTAGGATGAGGATCCATTGTATGGTTAACTACATCAATAACATTAAAATTTATGTACAAACCTTGGCTCCTACTAGTAGTCCCAGAGCCACAACAACTCTTCCCTTGATTCCAGGTTTATCTTTTGGCCATAAGTAGCAAAACATTTCTTTGAGAATTGACCAAGCCCCTATTTCTTTGGTAGGAGTTCCTAGCTTCAGGGGGATCTTTCCAGATGCTCCGGGGTGAAAACATTCTCGAACAATTATAGGTTTCTGTTCTTGCTATGTAAGTAGATCATTAAACTTTTTCATCACTCACTCTGCAAGTAACAATAAATCAAGTTTAGAAAACTATAAATAAAACTGTCCAGCTAATAGCCTACAAATTTTGTTTTTAAGATATTATTTTTCATATGTCGTAGTAACATGATGTGCACATATATACACACACACACACGCACGCACAAAAAAAACTCATGCAATGTTTATAAAACCCACTAGTAAATTTGATTTTAAATTTTGAAAACAATACTTCAGCATTTAGAAGACTGGCTGAGAGTAAACTAACAGAAATTACCAGAAAATACTATTTCACATATATTGGCTGTTAAAAATATATGTACTACGATTTAAAACATTCAATAAATTCAGTCCACGATTTATAAATATTTATAGTATCAGAATCTTAGAAAATTCTGTAGATCAGGAACAACCAAGTTTACTTGAAAATAATTATTCAAATCATTTAGGCCACATACATGTATGCTAGTTTATAATTTCTACATACTTTACATATACACGCAGTTACAACTTGTATTTGTATCTATCTTATCTAAACTTCAAATTACTGACTTGTTCTTATACTGTTCATTACTGGTGGAGTCCACATATTGCATCATGTTGAGTTACTTCATGTAAAGAGCACATCCAAAACATTAGTTGAAATTATTCATTTTTAATGTAAAATACAAAAGCAACCCAAGCAGTAATTAGTGGGATTAAACTGTAATACTTATGATATTTTTGCTTAAAAGTTTCTGAAAGTTTCACTTCTTTAATAGCCCTGTAATCTTAACAGTCTTGGGCTCCACAAACAACTTGGTGCATAGTTTAGGGCAGCCCTTCCAGTAACTTGCAAAAACAGGAAGTCTAAGAATTCCAAAGCATCTATTTCAGAAGTCACCTTCAAAGACATGAAGGTCTCAGAAGACTATACTGAATGCTCAATGTTAATGTAATGGTGCAACTGGTATATGAAAAATCATCATAATGCATGTTCTAAACTAGATCATTTAAACTGGCCATCTATTTATTATTTGTCTTGTTTATCTGTGTATGCAGTTTTTGTATGGGACAGACCTATAAGTGTAAAAATGATACCGATGAGTTCTATTTCAAGAATAGCCGATTGAACATGCATCTCACAACATTGATGCTGGGATTGACTTGCAAAGGTTGTGATTTAGTGATTTACTCTTGTAATCATTACAGTTAATCTAAATGGATTCACAAGACAATTTAAAGTTTTAAGTCTATGTCAAAATTTAATAAAAACAGAATTTTTTTTTTTAAAGTCACAGCAATAAAATAGGTGAATTTGAAATCAGAAACAAAATATTTTAGGCCTATGGGCATATGGGAGTAAAGCACTGATGTCAAGGGACTTTCACACATTCAATTTTTCCATCCAAATGAAAACTCTGGGCACAAAATATACTAGGATGTTCAATAACATATGAATTGTAAAAAAATGTGATTTTTTGATTAAAAAACAAATGGGTTTATATAGACAAGATTTCTAAATGTATTTGTTATTGTTTTATAAATGTATAAATGACTAGTATATATTATATGCTAACCTTCTGTTCCTTGTGATACATGATTGTAAAGGCTATATGTGTATAGTTCTTGAAATGTACCTTAAGAACAAGCTTGACCTACCCAACAGTAATTCATACTACAGATTATAAATGTTGTTTAAGCCTGAATCAATTACTTTTAATCTTTAAATTTCAGTCTCAATGAAAGCCTGTTTCATTACAGTGTTAATTCACTTATATTTCAGGATAAAGACTAATGACCTTAAATATGTTTGTGAAAAATTTTATATTCTACACAGTAAAACAAAAAATGTTAACTTTTCAACACACAGCAGACTTGTTAAAAGTCCTATAAAAGTTAACCTGTTAAACAAAGCATATAATTAGTACAGTTTAAAAACAATGTTTGTAGCTCAAAAATATGCTTAACCAGTTCATAAAAACTAAACCACTATCACTAATTACCACAAATGCCAATCTCAAATAAAGCTTAGCAATTAATGGAATTTACTAATTGATTAACTGTTGGGATCATTAATCAATTACATTCAACTAATCAATTATTTTCACACAAGACTTGGACAGTTGGAATAACTAAAAATAATTTGGAATCACTAATTCTCATTAGTTGATTATAACACTTATAGATTAAGCTACCGAGATATCATAATAGCTACATTTCAACTAAATGGATAACTGAAATGATCAAAAACAGTAATAATTGAAAACACTAACTTCAATTTATTGATTATTTTCTTGGCATTAATCATTTCATTATTAATTTTGATGAATTGTTTTATGTGACACTAACTGATGTAATTGATGCACATAGGTAGTAGACTATAATCACAGAGTTAACTGCCAAACTAAGCCAGCTCTAATCTTAACCTTAAAGAAGTTCTTTGAAAGAAAAAACAGCCTGATTCATGTAAATATATTGTTAAATATTTGAAGTTAGAAATTATCTAATGTATACTTACTTGTTTAAACAAACCAGTTCTAAAAATTGGATTCCTTACTGCTATCCTTCTAGTACAGAAACTTCTAACCTGCAATAACATAGAATATTCACTCAATTATTACAAAAGCATACACAATATGCAAGAGCAAAATACAAATACCAACACATTTACAACTAAAATAAAACACAGTGATAGGTACATACATGTACACATACAAAACATACATTTTTGTCATAAAATACATAAGGTTAGTCACTATGAGAACAACATTCCAGGCCCTTTACAGATCTAGGAATTACTTCCGTCTTCACTAATTGTGCTATCATACTATCAGTATCACTGCCATCACAAATTCTGTTATTCAAGTAAAACGCTTCTGTGAAGGATGGCAAGTAGAGCTGAACAATTAACTTGATTACTTGATATAATCAATTACCTATGAGCATATATGATATAAATTAACGTCATATAAAATAATCACAAATTACAAGTTAATTGATTGACATAACAAAACTAATCACTTAATAAAACCTATCCAAGTAATCAAAGTATTGCCTTTATGAGTTCTCATTATTATTTTTGATTAATTCATAAATTGCAAATAAGGATCAAGCAAGTATTTGCAATAACATTTTTCAACAAATCAAATACCTTATATCAGCCTAACTCCTCTTGACAGTCTTAACTTCAAATCTTAAGGTATTTATTTCCTTTCAAGACCACAAAATTATTTATCACAACCATCTAATTTACATTCATTTTACATAATCAAATATGAAAATAATATCAATATGTCATCTCTATTGAAACCTTGTGTCAGTGTCTTAATATAAACATGACTCATCTAATGTTTAATATAAACTAAGATGCACATGAGGTTATATAACACACATAAACAATAAAAATCATAATTAAAAATAAAACAGAAATGGGTACCTTACAGAAGATTAGTCATGGAAGTGCCAACGGAATCCATGTGGACCTCATATCTTTTTTAAAACATTCCTTTCTAAACTATCCAACAAAATTATTTAACATGTGGAACCAACAAGTAGTGAACAGTACAAATAGTCAGTATTTTGAGTGTTAGACAAAGAAAGCTTAATTTTACAGTGTTAGTGTTTTATGCAAATGTTATCATAATTATGAAAAATTGCCAATGGTCACTGCTTATTCATAATCTAATGTCTCTCTGTTGTTCAGTGGGACATCTAAGAGTTTTGTATGAAAGTTGAAATTCAAAATGCTTTGGTTCAGTTCATATTTAAAACTAGTTAAATACTGATAATTACATTTCAAGGTTGGAAGAAGCATGTAATTTTGAAGATTCTGATTTTCACTTTCACATGAAATTTATTAACAATTTACATGTAAAATTTAACAGGTTTGCTGGCTGAGCTAGTCTAGCCTTTGATTCTCTAAATGAAATTGAAAAGCAATTTTTTGCCATTTTTAGTTTCACCATGTTCGAAGTATCAGTCTTCAGAAACCTACTTCCTCATTCCTCTGTCGATGAATGTTTCCCACCTATTATTTTTAAATACCACTGAATGAAACAAACAAAACGAATTGCTGGTTAAGTTTAAATTAAAAACAGTTATATTTAAAAAACTTTACCCAAGAAAGTTAGTAGAGCTTTATTAAACCTTTTATTTATTATTATTAATTATTTGTTGTTCTTCTAGGCCTAACACAGTGTAACTTGCAAGTGCCGGTGTGAACTTGAAATATGCTGAGCTTCTATTTTATTTATAAAACATTAAAAGTTAGTTAAAGGTTGAAACCCCCTAGATCACGTGAGGTAGAAATTAGATTTAGATTAGAACAGTGATAGTGAAACCGGTGATACTTGAATTTGGAAATAGGCTAAACAAGAAGTGAATATTGAGGTTGAATTTTAGATTTTACCTGACGACGTAGATTACTGCTCTCTGTTTTGTTGAATAGATATAATCTTCGAAACGTACATAAATACTTGGATCTGAAAACTAAACTATTTGATTTCAAGCACAAAATTTCTTTTCCTAAAACAATCCCAGCCATCATTATTTTACATAGCATGCCCTCGTAAAAACGAAGAAACGCGAGACTGCAACGTTGAAATTATCAAATTCAAGACTGATTTGTGTGATAGCGCACACCACTATGCTGCTGTTACACGGAACGAAATCACCCAGAAACTACACACAGCTATCTTACTACATCTGTATAAATCTTATTCCGCTTTATTATCATATAACTATTATTCGGTAATAATTTAATCAAGATGTCTCGCTTTTCGGCCTTTGTTAAGCATGGTCATTGCTTATTTGATAAATTTAAATAACAATATAATACAATTTTATTGATAGATACATATAATTCACGAACGTATGCAGGAAGGGTTCGGCCAATTTGTTTGGTTGTTTGTAGTTTAAGCACATAACTACACAAACTGCTCTCTATGCTCTGCCCACCCGGCTTCTAGTGTTGTAAGTCCGCTGTGCCACTGGGGGCGGTTTGGGCAAACCCTATATTTTTGTGATATATATAAAAAAAATTCTTATATTGTTATAGCGCAGCTGCTTAATTATAGTATTTAACACTTTCTATATAGTCTACATTCTTTTAATGAAACACTAGCATTTTTAGGTCGATGCTGAACCTGACCCTCCCTAGTCCAAAAAACGGACCGAATCTCTATGAAGAAGAATATTAAGTCCATTTGTTTTAAAATTATATATTAAAACAAGTCAAACGTATATACAAATGTTCGTTACACTGTTGGTTATCACAGTTGTATCCGGAGCTTTAAATAATTATCTCTTTTTCGTCATAGTCCACACAGACGGATTCAATTACTTAGTACACAGTTGACAAGACGAATTATTCTGCTATGCTGTGTTATTACAATACAGTCTGTCATGATTTCACTTTAAAAATCACCACTATATGCTCTTTTCTCTAAACTCACAATAGCGCAGTTTAGATTTAAATAATAATCTTTTGACGTATATTTATAATCCGACAAAAGTCTAGAACGTTCCATGCACTAATGGATATTCTGATACAATAATACTCTATTAAAACAAGGAGAAAAATTCAGAAAGTGCTAGTAACATGACGCAACAATATAACAAACACTAACTCATAACAATTGAACGTACATGCTACACAGTGTATGATTCGTAAACAATCTTGCCATAAACTCTCCCTTCTAAAAATAACTAAATATGCATGAGTGTCCACAGAAGTTTTTCCAGGGGGGACAAAGTAGTGTGAAGTGAATAAAAAATTCATATATATATATATATGCTGAATGAACAAAGAAAGAATTATGTTTCTCATTTTTCAGGGGGGCAAGGGGGCACTTGCCCACTTCATATGCCCATGTAAATATGACACTCGCACTATATAAAGTATTGTTACGACAGCGGAAGTCACATAACGCGGCTGATAGATCATGAGTTTCTAGAAGGATCATGGCTTTTCTTGGCAACTCTAGTCTTTTCCAGGCGCCCTCTATTTTAATATATAAGACTGGCAAATAAAGCGGAGACGATAGCAGATTGAAGAGATATATAGAGACAGATAATTGAGTCAAGTGAGTGGTAGTCACCATAAGTAAAGTGCGTGAATCATTGTGAATTATGGCGTGTGTTTAAGTTAAAGTTAGTGTGGAAATTCTGTGTATTGCAAAGTTGTATTGAGAAAGAATAAACTAGTTTTATTGAAAGAAAGGACTTGTATCACTGAAGTTCCTCAGGGGGGGGGAGGGTTATACCGGAAGTTAATAAACGACCATATACGTAACAGTATCCAAATCATAATGCTCACATTAAACTTAAACTGAAAGAGTCGTGTATAGCTAACAGCTACATGTGATTTTAAGCACAAGCAAGCTTTGTGGTGTTGTGAAAATAGAACTATAAAGTGATTGTGGGTTTGGATTTAAGTATTTTTGTGGGTTTTTATTTTCTTACAAGGAAGGAGCTGAGAATTGTACTAATATAAATTCATTTGAAAACTATTTGCAATATGAGTAAGTGTCTGGCTCACAAGACTACACAGTCCACTTGGTTTAAAATTATATATTAAAACAAGTCAAATGTATATATTTATTATTTATAGGTGTTACTGTGAGTTTAAAATAGCTTAGCTTGAAAATTATAAATAATTATTATACAGTCCAAAAGTGGATGGCATTTCTCGTGATCCTTCTACTAACCTTCTTCCAGTGCATAGCCAACGTGATAAAATAGTACTTGTCAACAAATCATTTAATAACTGTGTAAAAGTTAGTGATTCTTTATGCAACTATTCTAAGCAGGCTATGATTCTATGCAGGCTGCTGATGCTTTGAAAGCTTCCATTAAACATCCATCATCCAGTAGAATTCATGTATAACTCAGAACAAACATATCCTTCATTAAATTGTTTGTAATGTTTTATTTTTAGGAAAACAAGGCTTGGCATTTTGTGACAATACTGAAAATGTAAATTATTCCAAAAATTCTGAAATCTGGCCTTGCTGAAACATATGCTTAAAATGATGAAAAATTGAAACTCATTTGTATCATCCCAAGATGAAAATGTTATATATTTATCTCCTCACTCACAAAATTACATCATTGGTGTCATAGGATATGATGTAATTCGAGTGAAAACTATTGATGAAGTAAAAAAGGCTGGATTCCACTCTGTTCTTCCTGATGATGTATCTTCTCATAATGTGGAACACTTACAAATAGATTTCCACTTTGTAGATGACAACTGTGAAATTCTGGATGAATTTATTGGCTTTGTTAAGCTATAGAAGGTCAGGGTGACAGATATTGTATGTGCAATTACAAAGATATTTACTGATGTCAGTTTATATCTAAATAAATTGTGTGGTAAAGGATATGATAGAGCATCTACTCTGGCCGGCAAAAGATCTGGTGTCCATAAACAAATTCGGGATATGCAAAGCAAGGCCTTGTACAATCATTGCATAGGCCGTTCACTTAATCTTACAATTATAAATTTATGTTTAACTCCACCAATACAAAACTATATCAATCAAATTAAAGGAATAACTATTTGGATTAAATCTATGGAAAGGGCATCCAGCATACAGCAGCTTCATCACGTCTTCTACTACTCAATGCGTGTATTACACGCTGGGTTGAGAATATTGAAAGTTGGGAAAAGGTTCTGTTTATGTTACCTATTGTTACTTCACGTGTATGATGTTATTGTGTATGGAGATGATCATTTTGAAATATTTAATGACAATTGGACTTCTGAACGTAAGAAAAATGCTATGGCTTATCTAAAAATACTGGAATCCTTTGAATTCGTTTTATGTTTAACAGCTTTACAAAGTTCCCTTTGCTTTTTGAAAAAAAGCTTCTGTAAATTTGTAGGGTCCAAGCTAAGAAATTGTGTTTGGTGTTTCCTTAATAGAACAATGCTGTAAAGAATTGACTTCCCTCAGAGTGGATGTAGATGACTATTCACATCGTATCTTCAAGCACAGCAGTAATATTGCAAACACATCTAATATTATCATGTCAAGAGTTACTCATCGAAAAGTCCAATGTGCAAATGTAGAATAATGTTCCATGGAGGATTAATTTAATAAAACACAGTAACCATTCCTTTTATTGACCACATTATCCGTAATCTTTCCTTCAGATTTGAAGCACGTGTAAAGGAAGCAGCATCAATTCAGAAACTTATGCCATCAAAACTCACACAAGAATTTTCCATCTCTGATTTCAGACAGGCTACAGATTTTTACAGGGAAGGTTTGTCAAATCCTGATATTTTTCATGAAGAACTTCATTGTTGGAAGATAAGATGGCTTTCTATACCTCTCCAGGATGAATTTCCAGAATCAGTTGTGGTACAAGAAGAAGTATTACTTTTTGCTATTATGAAAAGAAAATCTGCTTTTTACGTATTATTATGCTGTATTTTTAGGTGCATTATTTAATTAGATAAATACTTATATAGTATAACAGTACCATTAGTATAAAAACGTAGGGGAATGTTCCATTGACAGTCCACAGCAATAAAAAAAGACCCAGGTAAGTACTATATTTCTTGTTTTTAATGTGTATTCTTTACTTATTATTATAAAAGTAAATAAATGTAAAAATTATAAATATATTAGGTTAGATAAGGCTAGATTGGGTAATTTAAAGAAAAATTAGTAATAATGATAATTCTTCACGTGGTATGCTCGCGAGTCGCTTGTACGTTAAGTAATTCGATAGGATAACGTGAGGTACTCGTTCGCCGAGTGATTTACAATTTGTGTGGCAGTAGTTAAACAATAAAATTTAGGCAGAAACAGATGTATACTGTTACGAGCCTTAAGCTATTTACGATAAACAGTTATAGTTTCCTGTTACAATCTGTGATCATTCTACAAAGAAAAAAGAGTAAATTAGCTTTATGCCCTATTTTTATGGTGGTTACGAGGTTATCGTTTTTGTTTTTCATTATTAACTATATTGCGGGGTATTACATTTTCAGGTGCTTCTTGGATTATTGAGCCTCTCTGTAGAGTGTAGCCATATTACAAATGTACCATCCACAGAGTTGAGCCAAATCTTGTGGCATAGAACTGGAATTAGGCTGTGATCCCAAAGAAGGTTGAGGGTTCTGTTATTGTGGAGATTGTCTGTTATTTATGTTCCTTAAGTGTTTTATAATTTTCAAGCTGTTGATTGAGTTTTTTAAGAGGTTGGAAACGTCAAAGATGATTTCTGCGCCTTCGGTGATTATCGTGGTTGTTTTATATTCTCTACAAAGTGGTCTGACTTCTTAACCTGTAAGGAAATGTATCTACTAATGGTAATATTATAACTACCAAATGTCAAGCTAAAGGGTGGCATGATGAATCTTTGTACTTAACTGTGGGCTAGAGAAGGTAGTTTTGTTTGTAAGTTTTAGGTAAACTATAGATTATGAGGTGGCGCTAAAAAGATACATTTGGATGAATAAGCAAGCTTTAACTGGTAGTTGTCTGTGGAATTATGAAAAGTGTTATGTGTGGTGAAAACATGCACATTACCATATTACCCAGTCTGATGGTTTTGAAAAAAAGACTACTCAAGCTATCGTGCATATTCTTAAAAAATTTATAAGCCCTGACTGGATCAAGGAGGATGATCACCTACTGTACATCATGATAGCACATTTTTTAAATGAAAAAAAATTGAATAGATGTTTGTGTGAAAAGTGGAACTTTCTGTGGACTTTATGTATGGTCACTATCCAATGCTGAATAAAAATGCTACAATTTTCAAAAGCGTATGAGGAGTAGCCGAGTTCTACATCAGTTGATGCACGTAAATTTACATGCCAACATATAGGTAAAATAGCCAAACATCATAAGAGACTATGACAATGTAGTGTTAAAATGACTGTTTGAGTCATTAGACGAGGTATGGTTTGGTTCTATAGTAGGACTGGTCTGTATTTCAAGCATGACAGCTCAGAGAGATGAAACAGAAGTTTTAGTGGATGTTGAGTACTAAGTGTACGTTGAATACGTTGACAAGCCGAAGTTGTATCTCATGGGCCCACCTTTTGTGAACTGGTTGTGCCAGAAATTTGAGATGAATAAAAATTATGATACTGAGAACAGATAGAATACTATATGATATGATCTTCGCATAATTGATATAAAGGAAGATATTGATAGTATTTATCTGGCTTCTAAGATGAGGCAGAAAATGTAAAGGAGAAATCTGCCTACTCAGGTGATTGGTCATGATATTGGTTTCAACCTCCTAATATGAATTAAGTGCCTAACAAACAGTTAAGATTACTTTTAACACAAAAAACCAAAGGATCACATCCCTTAATCTTTGAGCTATTAAATGAGCTTTCATGGTGAATATTTAACAGGATATTTTTATTACCTACTCAATTATTATATTTAAAACAGTTGTGTGATGTAAATGAAAAATCCCTATTGCATAAAACAGCCATGGATATTGGTGTTCGTCTTCCCATAAATAAAAAAAGGTAATGGTATGTGCTGGAACTCAGTGAGAGCACAAGAGTGTGATAATAATTATTTTCAACCTACATAGAGCAGTAATGCATTATTTCTGTAATGCAATCAGCTTGAGACTCAATAGATCATTTCACCTAGAATAGTTCAGTTTCTTATACTTCGTACATTTATTATTGAAAGTTGACTATTTATGATAGATATAACTTCTAATAAATCAAGATAATAGAAGAATTTCCAAATCTTGCTATATGAGCGCTCAAGTGAAATCTTATGGTTAAATTTAATTGTAACTGTGTAATTTTGTGTGATTTATGAGGTAGTAGTTGGTAGTTTCGTATGGTGTTTCTCACACCTCCAAATTCTTTTGGAGGTGAGTATCTGGGAGTAGGACTTGCATCCTAGTCCGGACACCGGGTGAGCATGTTTTGATGTGACGGAGATTCGAACCCGCGACCTGCAGATTGCGAGTAGAGTGCCCTAACCACTTGGCCATGCCGGGCATTTATAAGATAGCTACACTCCAATTCGTACTATGCAAACGTTTTAGTTGTAGATTAAGAAAGTTGTGCTGTTTTACAGCATAAAAAATTAAGCAGGATGTAATAAATATTAGCAAGGAAATTTAAAGTTCGTTCTTTTCCAATTGTGGTAATTTTCTTGTGATGCCAATGTAGTTTATTTTAACCCCTAGCATGAATTATTTGCCGTGATTGGCCAAAAGCGAATCACGTCGTATGAAACCTTTTAAATGTTGCCTTGAAAAGCCAGCCAACAATTCGTTACAATGTTAGCTAGTTGTCAAGGCCGTTGCCATACATGCGTACTTCGCAGCAGAATTTTGAAAACGACCATTTTTTGCAGAACAATGAAAAAATGCTGATTCATATAAGTCTAATTACAAACAATTTACTGAAGCCCGTAAAAGGAATGTGGACATATCTTATGACATAAAATTTTAGTTGATCAGAAAAACATCTGATAAGTTGCTTACGCAGCAGAATCTTGAAGATAGCGATGGTTTTTTCGGCACAGTAAAAACATGCTGATTTATTTAAGACTAATATAAAAACAACGCCTGAAATCTCGCTGGAGTTCTTAACAAATGTTATGCTGAAGCTAGACAGGTGCATACTTTAGAACTATGATTACTTGATAATGGGCTGTTATATTTTGAAAATTAAACACCTTCTAAATCGTACTTATTTATTATTAATTCTTAATAATTGAGATCATAACCCTTCAATGAAATGTTAAACTTTAAGATTTACATGTATACTTAGGGATGTAGGGTAAATACACTGTGACAGCGCTAATTAATCAGGTTTTAGTAAAATTGAAAACAGAAGAGGAGAGGAGAAGCAGAATAAAACAATCATTGACTGGTAGTTTTAGGCAACAAGTCATTTATTGCCCTCATAAACGGTCAATAATTATTTAATGTTTCACATGGTAATAGAGAGCTTAGCTAATCAGTCTTGATAGTTAAATAGAGCAGTGAAAATATTTTATCTTAATTATTTTTTCAATCTACCTCAATTTCTGTAGTTGACAGAACAAATAGTGATATAGATAAAGTGAAATGCAATGGAAGGGACCAATTTTCATTGATTTTGTCTTTTATTGCATTTTATTTTCTGAGGTATTTTGAAGTACTATTTGCTAAGATGTTTATAGTCTTCCATGGGGTAAATAAGTGATAAGTATTATAATAATAAACTTAAGGGACATTAAGCTAGAACATTTATATGTAGGTGTATTGTGTACTGTACTTGAGAACTTTTTCAATTTAATATACAATGGGATATTAGTCAATGCAGAATTTTTCACTAAGATAAAATGTTTAGATCTACATTACCCTAAAGCACCTAACTGATACAAAAATAGAATAGTTCAATAGTATATAAATGGTGTTCAAAAACGAATAAACTGCAAATAGTTTGCAAGTCACGTCTAAATCAGAGTTCTTAAGTAACGATATTATTTGGTTACTAGGTAACTTCATGATATAAAAGCAATAAAAACAAAACAGAAAGCTCACTATAAAAAACAAAAACATAATTTTGGTTGGAATATTGTTTTGTTTTGATGGGGGTGAGATCGAAGTTACACCTTATAGGAAAATGATCACTATCGATGTCTTGTCCTATATTAAATTATGTACATTTTACACTTAGGTCTGGGGAAGTTATACATGCATCTATAATTTCTCCTGAATCAGTAGTTGAGTGCCAATGAGTTGGTGTTTGGTCGTTGATAAGTACTGAGCTTTTCCTTAATAACCTTGAACCGTTTGGTGTTGTTCTTCTGCATCCAAATTGTGTGCGTTTCGAGTTCAGATTCCCTATCACAATGTAGTTTCTGTTATACTTTACAGTCTTTTCTAGAAGTTATGTATCCAGCGTTCTACTAGGTGAACTGTATATCCCTGCAACTATAATTTTGTAATTATTAGATATGATAATTTCTACGACTATGCACTCATTTAAGCTTTCGAAGTTTAAGTTTGCAATGGCTAAAGTTAATTTATAGATTTGGGTCTCTGTAATCGTAACCGTTAAATTTTAAAGATGATATATTTGTGATAAGGGTCTCGGAAATACACATAATATCAACATCTATTAATCTAAATTGTTCTTCGATCTGATGTCTCTTAGAAGCAAGACCATCTTGGATATTAACATGAAAAACGGTGAATTTATGTATTGGGTTTTGTCATGAATGTCTGTATTATTTGGGGGAGTATTGATACTAGATGTTTAGTTGCTAGTGTAATGAGTATGACAAGGTAGCTTGTGTCTTGAGTTGGTTTTTGTATTTCTGCCATAAAGATCCCCACTCGTTGGTTTTGTGTGTTACTCCCATATAGTATCGCCTTCTGTTCTCTTGCCTTTGCTTGCTCGACATACACGACGACATATCTAATCTGTATCAGGATGTTTTTGTTTTGTTTTTCATGAAGCGTTCCAATTCTTTAAATCGCAAGTGGGGATGAAGAGAAAACATTTTATTGTAGAAAGATGTG
>NW_013668729.1:92314-111902 GCF_000517525.1 Limulus polyphemus
GCCCAAACATGTACTGTATCACCTCCTGTATGTTTCTTGTGGGAAAGACAGTCTTCTCTCATCTGTTCTCCAGGCAAACAACGAACATAAATCCTACCATCAGCTTTAACAAGCTGGAAATAAAACTCTTCTGAAAAGATGACATGTCGCCAGTGTCCTAACTGTAAGTTGGCATGCTGTCTTGTCGAAGTAACACGGTGACAGCGGTTAATATCGGTTTGCAGATAGTACTTTTTTGCAAAATAATCTTGTTTGGTAAGTCTTATATTCATTTTCTTCTGAATACCCTAGAATGAATGTATTCATACCATTCCTGTCGTAAGGAGTTGCTAGACAACTTTTGACCTTGACGTGTTAACATAACCAAAACAGAGTCATCTCGAGCAGTAGTTTTTCGGCGTCTAACAGTAGATTTTCATGGAACAACGTTTTCTGTAGTCCAGTAATGTTTCAGGATTCTGAATACAGTACACTGGTGTACCTTACTGTTCTGACAATTTCCGTTCACTTCACACCATTTCTGGACAGTCGAAATAATTTGACGCCCTGTAACTTATGGCACGTGACGGAGCATGACTCTACATTAAGTACAGAGAAAGTGTCTGAACAAAGCGTTGATATGTTTTGAAAAACATTATAACAAAAGCACACCCTTTTACACAAAACAGTTGTGTATTTGTAATTTGACGAGCAAATTTTCAGAACAACTTATACAGAGCAGAATAACAACTCGTACATGTTTGTCCAATCATACACTACCTTCTATGTTATTACTCGGGCATTTACTCAATAACAACTTTATGCATGTAGACAATGACATCAATATAGAACAGAATGCAAACACTTTGGCCAAAAGTTTATTAGAATATGGAAGTTTTCACTCAAAATTACAAGTGTCTGTTTAAAACATTTTTGATCTTAACTTTTTGATTCAGTAATATATAATATATTTATTTTATGTGATTCAAAGTAATTTTTAGTACTATCCCCAATTTGGAAATTCTTCTTGTTAAGTTCAGTTAATTATCATTGCCAAAAATATCAATACAAATAAGAAAATGGTAGTTAGGAAATAAAATGGATTTTGTTTGTGTGTTGTTAAAAACAAAGTTGCACAATGCTTATCTGTACACCAGTGAACCGATTTTTAAGTAAGGTTTAAGTAACTCGTCATTAGTTATTTTGTCTAAAGTTTCTGTTTCCTACTTGCAACAATAACTAATTTTAGAAGTTATTTGTTCATAACTATTGTATAAAATTGTCTTTTAACTATAGTTTATTTTATTAATAAATGGAGCTATGAATGAGCATAATTATTTACTTAGTAACGTAAACAAGCTTGTTAACTACATCCACGGTTACATGGAACAAAGAAAAACATTTGGAGAAGATTTCTTTTTGGGACTCTTCGAATCCAGTCTTTCGTGCTATTGCTCGACAATTATTAAGAAGCAGCCCTTAATTCATTATTTTCTTCAATGCAAGACTATATTATCTTCCGCTAGTGATACAATAGACAGAATGTACTCTTCAGTACTCTCCTGTCAACAAATACGAGAGTCAGTAACGCTTTTTTTCTCTTGATTGAGGGTAAAATTTAAGGCCAAAATTGGTACAAAAATTTGGCTTCTAACACTTGTTAAACATCATGTACATTAATGGCTCATTTTTGGGGTTTCGTTTTGACTCAGTTGTCTTGTGAGGAAAACACCCTATAAACCTACTTATTACTTCACTAGCACAAAGCTACACAAAGGGCTATCTGTGTTCTGCCCACCACAGGTATCTAAATCCGGTTTATAGCGTTGTAAGTTCGCAGACATACCGCTATGCCACTAGGGGGCAAATGTGTAACTTGGAATAAGTTTATCATATGGTGATTCATATAGATCTTTAGATATCCTAGTGTTTTTCTAGTATTGTTTTATTCATTACGCACTTCAATTCATTCATGTTTATTCTGAAATCAATTTTCTGGAGAATATACACTATGCAAGGCAGTGAGATGATACTGAAGACAAAGCAAACTGGAAAATATAAACATGCAAGGGCTATCTGCCTATAGCAGCCCCTAATTTTCAACTGATGGACTAGAGGGAGACAGCTAATCAATAAAACTTACCGCCAACTGTTGGGCTACTCTAGTCTAATCGAATTGTGGGATTTGAGTGTCACTCTTATAACGAACTCATGGTCCCAAAGTAAGGAGAGTGTTTTTACGACAACGGTCGCGAACCATGAATTTTTGGATTCACAATAAGGGCACGATAACATCTAGGATACTTCTTACGGTAGATTTGCGCAACAATTGAAACAACTAGATAAACAATATAACATTATTTCCTTTTCGTTTAGCATCCAAATGAGTTATATTTAACCCGATGTTACTAAAAAATGTAAGGTTGAAGGTCAATAACTTATTTAAAAGCTAGTAGCAAAGTTAAAAATGAGGCACATAAGTAATTGTTAAAGATTCCGTTTAACTGGTTCGCCAGTATTGACACTACGAGAGCGGTAATTAAGGCAATAATAAACATGAAATTTGTACAGACGAATAACTTTACTTTTTCAAGGTTTCTTTTCGTAGTATTGCTGTCTATTTTTCGAAGTTTTTACTATTATTGGTTTATTATAGCACAAAGCGGTAGGTATCGAACCCTGAATTCCATTATTATAAACCCTCAAACATACCTTTGAACCACCAGGGGATAAAATGATCTTGAAGTTTATAAAATATATGTGTAGCCACAAACGAAAAAAGTGAGCTTCTCAAGTGCTTTTCCTGTCGTTTATGTTTAACGTATTTATGTAATAGTTTATGCAAGAAGACTTAAATACTATTTTAAAACATTATTTCAAGTGTAATTAGATATGAGACCATTATCTGCCTAAAAAAAAAACATTTCTATACAATTTTGTGGACCATGTTGTAATTTACGAAAGACAATGTGGTGTATGTTTGCGTTATTAATTTATGTATACTTTATCATTTATAGTTCAGAGTGCAACCAAATGCATATAAACTGCTGGAACAGGGAGAGATGGAAGAGAGGTCACACTGGTCAACTGAAAGACTGAGAATGGCTGTATGGAAGTGAAATGAGCGCTAAAGAATGTGGGAAGGATAGATGCCGCTTAAATCAAATTGAATTCAGTATTATTATTATTAGAACCTTGAGGAGAATATTGGAGGGAAGATAGACAGTGCCAAGACCGGTGCCAAACTTCCCAAGTGTAAAATAGTAGTGGAAGTAATAGTGTTAAAATCATCGTATTTACATTGGGTATCTAGTATTAAAAATAATCATTGTAATATACAAAATTGATACACAGTAATGAATACTAAGATACAAAGTAGAAGTAGAGCAACGCTACTTGAACTGCACACTGACAACGTGCCTCGGTAGGACTCCATAATTGGAGGGAGGAGAACCTGTACTAAACGTCTTTGGGTACATATAAATACATAATAAATTAGTTTAAAAGGAAAAGTGTCATCCGTCTAAAGATATTGATGGGGATCATGCATAGTGAAATTTTCAAATGCATTAATTTTAACATGAAATTCTATGTAGTAGCAAGGAAATATCTCATTTTAAATTTCAGTAGTATTTAATTACATTACACACTGTCAAACAATATATGAACACTATTCAATATTTTATGTGTTTTGTTAAATAAATCAAATGTTGGTGCTCATTTGTATTACGACAACTTAACACCTTTAACTAGAGCACTTATACGAAGTTTTAATTTATAAATAATTACATTTCAAATATTATTTTGAAGACAAAATATATTAAATGTTCATTTTTGCCCATACACTTTCTCTGTCTTGCGAAACACAATTGCTTTTATATTTTTTGTTTCTATTTTTCTCTTGCGATTATACCTATGCCCAGAAGATGCTTTATATCCAATATGGGGAAAAGAATTAATAACTGTATATAGTTTTATGTTTTAAAATAATATTAAAATTATAAAAGATGACGCTTCCTGATGGTTAAACAGACAATTAGATCTACTAAATCATAACACTTATAGACAGGTGAAGAACAATTTTAATGACTGATGAAAAGATTTCCGATTTAAGTTCTCACAAACGGCTTGCTTCTTAATGGCTTTTAATTGTTATATAATCACCAGACGAGTTTAATGGATCTACAGTACTGAAAGTAGTAAAAGTCGTCATCTCACTTTAATAATTAATTACGTTATATATTATATTAATTTTATATCAATATATTACTAGTTTTCATTAATTGCTGATTGTCTTTTTCATATGAATTATTTACAGAACAAACAGTATTCTACAAATACTTTGCTGTGACCAAACGATGATATTCCTTTACTACTCGACCCAATTCGGAAAGTTATTATCTTTACTTTATATTAACACGAAGTTTCGTTTGGTTCTCGTAATTTTTCACAAAACTATTTTGAACGAAGAATTTGGTTTGCATATTTTAAACTTTGTCCCCCGGTGGAACAACGGTAATTTTACGGATTTATAACGCTAAAATCTGGGGTTCGATTCCCCGCGGTGGATACAGCAGATAGCACAATGTGGCTTTGCTCTGAAACAAACAGACAATTTAGATTTTTGATGACTTACAAATATTTTAAGCTGAGGTTGAAATCTAGTGTATGTAACTATACAAAATGTTCGCTATATTATATCCCGTAAATACGTATGTAATTTTTAGCAATAGATGAACAAGTGTAACTAGTAATAAGTTTTCTTTTTTACGCTTTACTACAAATAAAAAATAGAATTATGAGCTAAACAAGTAAATCTCTATCAGTTTGTTTTGTTATTACGCTTTGTTTGTTTGTAATTAAGCACAAAGCTACACAATGGGTTATCTGTGCTCTGCCCACTATGGCTATCGAAACCCGGTTTCTAGCGTTGTAAGTCCGCAGACATACCGCTCTTGGGCAAAATCTTCATTAATACTAAAGCTAGATACATAGCAAATAAATCATATATTTTTTTTTCATTACGCAATACTAACAATAGGTATATAGCTACAAACTAAACATACTGATTCTTAATAGATAAGCTAAATATTGGATATTAATAATATTTTTGAAACTCAGTTAAGGTTAGTTTTAATGCGAAGGCATCTTTCATATTTCAAAATTATATTATTACAACCGAAACTCAACGTCGATGATAGAAGAAATAAATTTCCATTTTAGGATTAATTTGCTAGCTAGTTAAATGAAAAAAAAAAAAAGAGTTTGAAAAGATACACAAAATATATTGTTCTGAATCTTAATACAACCGATGACAACTGTGAACCCTATCTCTCACGTTGAATGTATTGAAATGTTAAGATGTTCAACTCAGTACCAACGCTACTATTTACCGTACGATGTTTTGTTATTTAAGATGTTGTTCTTACTAAGACACATAACAACTAAATAGTCGAGGTAGCATGTATGCCCTCTTCTACAGTATTACCACGGGGGTTTGTACCACTATGTAGGAAGGGTATTCCCCTTCATGCCTCAAAGTTTACCGGTTTCAAGTTTCAGGTAAGTAACGAAATATCAAAGGATGTTTATTTTTGATTTTTCTATTGCGAATCCAGAAATAAACCTGTTCCTGGAAGAGCTTATATCTATAAACATTGCAGTGAAAGAGTTAAACTTGTTATATTAGCATCATTAATATCTCTACAATTTTTTATAACTATTTCCATAAAGCCGTAAGTCTTAGGGTTTATAACGTTAAAAAATATTAGATTTTTGGTAACCGTAGTGGGCAGAGCACAGATATCCATTGTGTAGCTGTGCGCTTAACAATGAAGAAGCATATGAACCTTTGATCAACGAATAATCTTCATTAAAGTTTCGTTTAGGAAGGGATTATACTGAAAAGTACATTATTAGTTTAGTGAAATCTTTAAGATTGTTTAATCCTATTTTATTTTTTGAATATACACGCTTCAGTAATTTAATATTTAACAAACTCTAGTTGACAGAACTATTAACAATTATTAGTAATATATCTTTAGAAATACACCAAAAAATCACAAAATTGACAATGTTTTATATATAAACAACCAATAGTTCATTATATATTTCAAGAAATATTGCGTGCTTATCATAAAAAATCCATTTGCTCTTTCCCCTATTTCTCAAATGGCCCCCCTCACAAAACAAAACAGGGTAGAAGCTGTAAGATAGTGTAGTATAATTGGAATTTCTTAAACAAATAACCCAGAAATAACAACTTTTGTCTGTAAACACTTTCATGTTTTTCGTATTCTTAGTCAGTAATCAGCGATAGAAACATTGTAAAAAACACAATTATATAATGTTTCATATTTCAGAGCACAGATAGCTCATTGTGTAGCTTTGTGCTGAACTTCAAACAAACACATTATGTTTCAGAATAGCGGTCTTTTTTTTTTCTAAACTTTAAATGACGCGGAATATATCTAAACTCTGCAGGACAGCCAAGAGAAATACACCAACCAAATGCTGGTATGTACTAAAGTATCTAAAGCCCAAATCATGTATGTGTTTTTCATTTTCTTATTCTTCTTATTGTTTCGGATATTCGTGCAAAGCTACACAAGGGATACCTGCGCTTGCCTTCCCCAATTCTGAATTGAACAGCACGTATCGCCAGTTCATGGACTAGTCTAATCGAATAGTGCGATATGACTGGCATTCTTATCATATGACCAAAGTGTAGAGCGTGATTTTGCTTTTCGACACTAGGAAGCGAACTAGGAACACTCGGATCCCAGTCCGTCACGCAAACTAATAGCAACACCATTACCACCCTCTAAAATAAAAGAGAATGAATTTAAGTAGTACAAGTGTCCTTGCTGAACTGTTAAATTTCAGGACAATTTCTATTTTAGCAATAATATTTGTCAGTAGTTTTAGTCCAAATTTGAACATAGTTTTTGAATTATGATACTTATCTAAGAGCACAATAATTGAATAAAAGTTTATATTGCTACTAAGAAATTGTGGACTAAATGTTTCTGTAACTGTTGCCTAATTTTAACGTTTACAAATACATATATCTTAAAGCAGACAATTTTCCAAATTCCACAGAGCAAAACTTTTCAGTTGCAAATCATGTGCAAAACTATTAGGTTAATAAATTATGAATTAAAGTTTAAACACTTTTGTATCTTACTATTTAAGCCTTTCGTTAGGTTTAACTTAGATAGCAAGAGTTTAATGTATGTTTTTTAATGACTAAAGTTCATCGTCTAGTATATTTTCATTGCATCTAAACATCGAATGAGGATACATAACAGTATGACGTCATCACTACATATCACACCATTGCACTTTTTCTCACGCGTCTCTCTGAAGTTTAAAAGAGTTTTCGTGTTGTTAAAGGTTTTTGGTTGGCTATTCAACCTCCCAGGATAGACCAGGAATCTGAGAAAGCCATCGGCTGTGGGTGTTGGTTTCTTTAGGCCCTTTAACTACAGGTCGTTTTTTGGATAAACCCAGTTCACGACCGACTAATTCTGGGTCATCTTCATTTTCCTCTTCGTAATTCATGCAAACTTGTGATGTCATCATTTTTTCTTTCATACGAAGTCTGAAATCAGATTAATAAAAACAGTTATATCCAATATAAAATTAAAGTTCGTTGAACGCTATACATTGAAACTACACTGTTGTTTAACCTCTAACCCTAGGTGTAATTGGAAATATTATAGTTAAACTACCTTTATCAATAACATTGAACATTATTTTTCCTCTATTCCAGCCCATAATTAATAATAAAGCATAATTTGTAAGTATAACAAATTATGAAATATATTATTCTGCAAAACGATGCAGCAATGAATTCAAATAGCACAAATTACTAATACTTGGGTTTTATTATGGTAATAGTCTCAATGTGGTATAGACTTTCTGATCGTTAATAACGTTCAGGCACAATTGAGATGTTCATTCAGGTTGAAGAGACATCGCATACACGTTCTGTAAACGTTCGGCTGGTGGAATGAGTTTCCGTGTTGGATTAAGCCGAGTACCTAGCAAATCCCCAAGGATTATCTTATTATTCTGGAAACTGTAATGGATGTATTTAAAGCGAAGATCCTTCAGATAACTAGTAACAAGAGGAAAGGTGATTTAGTCATACAATTGATTTGCATGATTGGGAAATAGACCAAAGACCACTCGAATAATATAACTTTCAATCTTAATTCAATGTAAAAGGCCAAAGAAGCAGACAGCCATCCTTGTGTTTCCATCTGTAACGCAAGGATGGTCAAAAGTCCTGTTAGTGTAGAGAAGAAGAAGTAGATTCAATCCCAAGTAAGTTATTGTTAACTTTCTTCGTTTGGCTTGGATATGAAGAGTCAAAAGGTAAAGCTTCTGAGTAAAGTGTTTATCACAGACTATTTTTAAATTTTTTCATTGTAGTAGGGCAAGCAACCGGAAACGCAGGTCATCAACATACTGGAAAAGATGTACAGGAAGATGACGTCGAGTCTGCAGGCTGGAATAAGTATATTTGTAAATAACAAAGCAGACGATCTTATAAACGGTGTTTCAGTTGTCCTGTACCCACCACAGTAGACCCATATTTATATAAGTACTTTAATAATAACCAGCATTACTGCTACTAATATATTATTCTAGCTTAATCAGTAGAAAAGTTGTTTAAATAATATTTGTTTTTCATCACCAAAATTATGAACTTCGCGAAAGAACAGAACGTAAAACCAAATCTGTAAGATTCACCGAAGAGGGGTGGAAATCTTCGAAGTCGATTTAAGTCAGAAACAAGTGGCAAATTAAAAGATTAGGCTTCACGTTTCGCACTGACATTCATAATTGAGGTGGTGAGAGGGAAAATATATATTAATCATTTTTCCGCTGAATAAGTCAAGAGAATACGTTACTTGCATTAATATATATTCTTCCATTCTCTACATAAATGTGGATTCACTGTGGTGAGTAGACACGACTCTTACTATAAGACATTTTACTTACAGACCACTATTAGAGAGGCCTACTCGTACTTCTCAATTTGCGTTTTTTAGAGTTACTCATCAAGGATCACTCGAAATAGGTTTAACAAATGACAAAAGAGGAATAGAATAATAAGCTATGTTCCTCGTTTATTTCGTGTTGAAAATCGTAATTTTAAAAATAAAAGAAAAATTGCGTACAATATTTTTTTTTTTTGGTGTGGGAGGGAAGGCTAATTAAGCAAAATGCTTTCTTACGACAAACAGAAATCATTGTTGCTTGATTATTACATACAGACTGACCACTTTGTTAAGAACACTCTTAATATTCTAATATCGGGTTACACTAGCTTTTGTCAATATACTCATGTGGTATAGACTTTATGATATATAATAATGTTTTGGTACAATTTAGATGTTATTTACTTTTCGTATGGCACCAAGCCCTACCACAAGAATGTTCCGTGCACTTTGTCATCAAATCCAGCTGTCGGGACAATAGATACAAGATTGAAATCCTTAATATAGTCTTATCCTAATTTTGCTATACTGTCAATGCAGAAATGGACAAAACATGACTCACCAAATGTTTCCATTCATTCACTGTAAACACTTTACACTCTTAGCAACACTGAAACTGTGCTTGATTTTTAACATTGTCACTGGTAATAGATCGTGATCACAGTGTTTTAAACAGCTGGTCAAAGAAGCAGGTATTTTATAACAACGCTTCAGCTAGTTGAATACCTAATTTTACTATCATGTCCCCCTTAAAAGTTGGAAATGTCCTTGCTCTTACCTGTTATCTTTCATGCTTACTAGAATATAATTACACGTATGCACTTAAAGAGCTCAAGGAATCACTTGATACATTATATGATCAACTTATTTTGCATCTAAAACTAAATAGGATACTTTACAAACGTCCTAATAAAGTCCTAACAAATATACTAAATAATTAATAATGTAAGAACAGTTTACATGACCAGGGGTAAACATTATGAATTATCATATTATTGGATAAATAGAGCAAGTGATTTTCTTCAGCGCTTAATTTCTTTAGAATAAATTACTAGACTTGTTACCTTGTTCGCCTGCGAAGCTCACTGTCTATAAAGTTATCGGTTGCTGCTGTTTGCCAGTAGTTCAAAGGGCCTGCACCGACATCAACGTAGATTGGTCCAGGAAACCGTTGGTTAATAGGTGGTAATTTCAAAGGCTCTCTATCGGAATTTGAAATTGTTTCCATTGACTTGGATGCAAGCTATTAAAATAATAAGCATAAAATATAAATCCCACTAAAGTAATAAAAATAACGAAAGATGTGTTTTCTTCAATGAGAAATAATTTAAATTTTCATATATATATATATTATATTATATTATATTATTAATCTACCTATCTAAATCAGAAAAATCCGCATGTTTGTCTGTTTGTCCGTTATCTAACTATTCCTAGGTCGCTTGGCCAATCTTAACCAAACATTGTGGGATAATGGTTTGGTACAAGAGGCATGTTAGTGGAGAGCTTGTAACCTTCTCCACCCACTATTGTTCTTATTGAGCATTTATTACCTTTGACGTAAGTTAACGTTAACTACATTAATAGATGGCGCCACGTCCTTACACCAAAAACAAAACTATTAAATGTTCTATGAGATAACAAATACACACAGTGTGGGTGGAGGGCAACAAACGTCTTATATATCTTAAAGACTCTGTGAAGGAATGCAATGAAAAAATATGGCCGCTACTATTGTAATACTACATAAACTCATCTAGAGTTTCTACTCTAACAGCCTTCATAAGGCTGATATGAAGAGTCATTTCTTGAGTTATACCCATGACCTTTCAATTTCGGCCTGTAACACACTTCTACGGCCAATGACCGTCAATTAATCAATAACGCGAAACAGTGTGGACGGACATTAAGTGCTGGGTGTTGAAAGCGAGTAACAGAAAGCACCCATGCCGCCATTACTTTGGTCGCTACGTCTTCCTATATAGTCACCCTGACCATCGCACAGTGGATACTGTAATAATACGTTATAAATAAATTGTGTGAAAGTTAGGATCTCTGTGTTATTTATCATAGCATCCACCGGACAAAGGACGGGTACTTCAGCTTGTAATAATATAAAAAAAATACAATAATGTTCCCATAATCTTCTTAACCCTAGAAATGCCGTTGGGATCCGTATCTCATAGGCTTTTTAAACACATTTTTCTAAGTTATCTATGAATCAAAATGCTTGTGTATCCGTGACTTTGCTAGTTACAGGGTTTCTAATAACATTTAAGTCACTCACAAACATTTAAATAAAGATATAATTACTCAATATGCAAACTTCACCGGAAAAAACAATATCAACACAGTCACTCATTTGAGGGTTAAGGTTTTGTTATATTTACAAAATATTATACAGTAACTGATGAGCTATAAGAAATAGAATACCTAATTCAACAAATCATGTATTAATACCCTTATATTTCTGTTTAATGCAAAGTGTGTATCTAAACCAGACAGAAGTGTATTTTAATGGAATACAAGACGTTTATGCCGTTTCTTTGCCTTTTCCCTTCCCTATGCTTATATTGCTTGAGAATGACGGCTTAAAAGATATATTTCCTTAATTTGTTAAAATAAATGTTTGCACATATAATATTTTATAAAACATGTTACAAACAAAAAATACTTTTAATGACAATGTGCTCATACCATTTGTTCTTTATGGTTCTCTGGGAGAGCATGAGGCTGGTGTTCTTCGTTAAGGCCAGAATCGACTGATAAATAGCGCTAAAACAAGGCATTTATTTAATTAATCTTTTCAAAATAACAATACCGACATTATTCAAGTATCTGTTTTCAAGTATTTTAGTTTTTCTGAATTCGTCATTTTTCAAAGCACAATATATATATATACATATTATATATACATTATTTTAGACAAAGCAAGAAAAAGAAACTTAATGACAACAGGTTTATGTAGAGACAGACTGAAATGTATTTCTATCGACTGGTTTGCTATTTTCTGAAATATGTTTATTTATGTGTTACGTGATTTGGTTTGGAAGAATACAATCAAAAAAAGAATACAATTTAATTTTCAAGTTCAATTATATCGTTCACTTCGTATATATATATATATATACATAAACTTTAGCATCCTACAGCTGAAACGTTGTGAAGCTGAAAATAACTAAAAGCACTATTGGGTAATTTGAATAAGTGTTCAATAAACGCATGAAAATTATTAATTCAGAGATAGTATATCTGGGTAATGCGCTTGAATAAAACTAGGTATATCAAATTTCTACAAGAATACAAATAAGTTAAATCAAACTGATGTTTGTTTCTGTAAATAATCACAGTCTATTAAACTAGAGGTTTAAAAGACTTAACCATATTATTGTTACAACCATGAATTTCCGGCATCTTAACTCTAAAATCTTTAACTTTATAATATATCAATACAATCACAGATCACCTAATTTCAGTTAAATAGTACATAAAGATTATTATTATAATACATTTATTAATTCATTTTTCATCAAAAGATAAAACCATGTGGTATTAGTAAAAACTGTAGGTAGTCGAATGAGTAATAGAAAATAAATCATTATAATCAAATAATTCTTTTAATTTTATAATTCACTACATTCATAATGACAAAGGTGCTTCTACTCTCTAAAAAATTCTGAGTTTTTTTTTTTCTAGAATATGAAACGGTGTAATCCTTTTAGGAACTGTAACTTAAACTCTTGGTAAGGTGTTGAACCCTTGTAAGTCTCACTTTTTTGTTAAAAGAGTCAACATAATTTTGGAAACTCTGCTTTCTTGCCTGACGACTGGTAGGGTCGTCAAGATAACTCTGCTGCTCTATTGGCTGTAATTCCATCATCCACCGCTTGTGAACATTTTCTATTTGCTGTTTTCTAACATCCAAATCACAGCTGTAGTTTTCTGGAATTGGCTGTGCATTCAAAAAATTGTATAAATTATAGTTGCAATCAAAATGTGGCAACTGAGACAAGAGTCAAATATTCTAAACTGTGCGGAATAAACGATAAACTATTTGTTTAGCAGAACCAATACATTTACACGCATCACAATGAAAATAAACCAGACATGTAATAAATATAACTTTAAACCACCTACTGAACATAACAGGGTCCGTTCAGTGACATGAATATGACTAACTTTTTCCGATTGCATGTTATAAATTCATCCTTATCACCCAGAAACAATTAAATCACCAAGCTTAAATGCTCAAACCTTACCATGTTTCAACCCTTATTAACCATTTGCCCCGATTGCCCAACAATGAATGAAATAAAAGCTGTATAAAATTTCAAACATATATAATTTACGGCCCCCCAGTGGCACAGTGGTATGTCTGCGGACTTACAACGCTAGAAACCGGGTTTCGATACCCGTGGTGGGCAGAGCACAGATAGCCCTTGTGTAGCTTTGTGCATAATTAAAAACAAAAAAAACTATAATTTACGTTTAAAAACATAATAGAAACTTTACTTACGCGTAATTTTTAACTTAGCCCTTTTTTCATTTATCTTATCTATCTTATGTTTACAACTAATGATTCTCTAATTGTATTCATTACCAATAATGTATCATTATGTTATTTGCAACAGCAACAATCTGTTTCAAGCAGTATAGCAAAATCTGATTGTTATTTATAATATATCAATATTCAAAAACTTTCTCCGCCAATCGTCTAATATTAATTTTCATGCTAGTAATTAAACATAAACATTACACTACCTGTAAGTCACGTTCCTCCTCAAAGGCTTGGTCTACAGGAGGAAAGGAATCTATAAAGGAGCTTTCCTGAAATAATTAAATTACGAAATTACTCTTAAACTTAGTAAATTTCATCTTTATTTAAGGAGGAAGAGCCACAAATTTTACATCATTAGTACTTCTTCCTTTTTCTAGGGTAACCTCGCTTAAGTCTATGCTGAAACGTATTGATTTCAACAAGCTAGTTTTTACAGTAATTTGTTTTTATAACATGCTATCTTCAAACGTGTTTAAAACCTCCATTTATTTGTAGGGTTATTTTTTTTTCTATCGTATAACATGCCCTTTCCCCAGTGGCACAGCGGTATGTCTGCGGACTTACAACGCTAGAAACTGGGTTTCGATACTCGTGGTGGGCAGAGCACAGATAGCCCATTGTGTAGCTTCGTGCTTAATTCCAAACAAACAAACGTATAACATCCTACGTTTTTTTATATTTTTTCATTTCTAAAAGTGTTTTGTCTGTTTCGGATGCTCGTGCAACGCTAAACAAGGTTATAAGCGTTAATCGTCCCTACTTTTGAACTGATAGATATTGGAAAGAAAGCATCTAGTCAACAGCACCCACCGCCAACTCTTCAGCTAACCTAATCAAATAGTGTATTTTACCGTCACTCATATAACACAAAGTGTGAGGAGACTGATTTGTTGCCCTTTTTTTACGACAATGGAACGCGAGCCATCGATTCTCCCATCCACAGTTCGACTCGTTAATCCTGACCACGTTCGACCCTACTTTGAAAAGTAGTTTTTCTGTAATAAAACTCCTATAATATTAATTTTTCAGAACTATAATAAAAAAAGATATACTTTCGATACAGCATAGTATTTATCGTTCCGTCAACTTTATTAAGTTGCAATTTAAAAAGTAGTAACAATATTATGTTTTTCAACGCGAAGCAAGAATAATGCAGCAAAGGTAACTTGTTCCACAAATAGGCTTGACACATGGCGTGGTGATTATGTGGCGCTTGAGTCGGAAACTGCGAGTCACTGAATCGTAACTCGTCGCCTGCTCTTTTAGCAGTGGCGTTGGTAAAGAGTTGGCTGTGTTGATTAATTGCTTACCCTCTAGTCACTTGCAAATTAGGGACAGATAGCCCTCGAATAGCTTTGTGAAAAATTCAATAAAACAAACCAACAAATAATATAATAAAAACTTACGTACCGATCAAAACGTGTTTTGTTCAGACCTATAATTCAATATATAGTGTTGATCAATCGTAGTATAACACAAGAATGAATATGCGACTAGCGCTATACAAGAAAGTAGAAGATACTTAGTTTAATAGCAAGTTAAGTGCCACACCTCAATGTAGCAATGAATTATTTATACACTTATAAACATACATTAATTATTTTGTTACCAGATCGTTTTACATTAATGCTAAGCCTTCACTGAAATTGAACATGGTTGGTCATAATAATATACTGGTAATTACAGCTGTGGACAAAAAAATTATTGCATCACCCAATGTTTTCACACTTTTCCCGGTTCCTGTGATTTTTTATGATATTGTGCCTTCTATTAGTGTTATAACTAATGTAAAATAGTTATGGACATTGTGTGGTATAAGCTGGCTCATATTTCAGTCATCCAAACACTTGTATGCATCTTTATTAACAAAACAACTATGAAATGCGTATTAAAGCAGATGATCAGCAAATACATGGCAAATACGAACACATTTTTTGAGCAAGAAAGTATATATATATATATATGAAGATAACGCCACTAATGTAATTGATAAAAAATGGTCACAAGGTCAGTTGTTTGTTTTGATATTTGGTTGTGACTTCTCTGTCCTAATAACTGCTTGATATCGCCTTGGCATAAAGTGCACAAGAATGTAGGCGGAGGCGAGTTCATGATGCCACACGCGAACGGAATTCCCGCATTTCCAAGGTGTTTCTTCGTTTCTTCTCTTGCACTTTGTTACACATTACCTTCCAGCAGAATTCAATAGCCAGTGTGGTGTCTTGATCCTCTCCTTTCGAAGATAGTCCGAAGATAAAACCTAAGATGTATTTTCAATACATGTAGAGTGAAATCTCCTCTTTATTTCATGTATACTGCATATAATGCATGAATATTACCAATCTTTTCAGCCCTGTGGCATGGAGTAGAGTCATCCTGGATTGTGCACTGGTCAGATATATTAAAGTGATCCCGAATTGTTAACTTTAACCCATATACTTGTCGGCATTAACAGTGCATTTCACAAAATGTAGGCGTCCCACAACCTGGCCAGAGATGAATCCGTATATCACCTGACCCTGCGGATGTTTCACAGTTACATTCAAACACGCTGAATGAAACTCTTTTTCCACATCGATGTCATACAAAGTGCTTCCTATAAGACCCGTGTAGGTTGAATTTTGATTCGTCTTAGAGGATCACTTTGCTCCACATTACTTTAGTCCAGTCAGCATGCTTTTTGACCCAATTAAACCTCATCTTCTTTATCTTGTTGTGAGAAGGAGTTTCTTTTTTGGCCGTCTTGCTGGAGGACCAGCTTATCACAGGCGAAATGAGACAGTGCCCACAGTGTAAGTGACCCCTGAATCTTTCCTGCCATGCTCTTGTGAGATCTGTGGACGGCAGACAGTCAACAATTTGGCCGGCTCATGCGTCTTAGAGCAGCTGCTGTGAAAACATTCTTCCTACCCTTCCCTTTCCGCCCCTCTACCCAGACAGTCTCTTTAAATCTATGCACAGTAGACTGCTTGAATTTAAATTTTCTATCGAAAGCAATGACTATTTTTTGTTGTTGTTTTTGTGGAGCTAACTCGCAACCCTTGGCCATGGTACATCACACGGTGTTGTAGCAGGTAGGCTTCTAAACTGACTCTCAGTCAGAACCGCTAATGCAATACTCAGACAGCCTCTAATGCTGCTGATGTGATATTACACACTACTGCATCATCCATAAAACACATTTGCGCCTACATGCATTGGAGCCTCAAAACAGACGATGATTCCGAAGAAAGGTGTGAAAAAATCGGGTATTATGGTATTAAAATATCAAAAGTGCTCTTAAGTCCAAAAACAACATTCACTGAAACGATACACTAAACAAATTCATTTACTATTTTGCATCGAAAGAGTTTTCAGTTACTAGCGTCCGCGAGTCTTCCACGAACTATATTTTTCTGGAATTTCATAATGGATAACATTTCGGCCTATGTACTGAGATATATGGTATTAAATATTCCGAGTAATGTACAAAGTGTGAATAAAAGGCGCAATGAAAAAAGACAATTAATAATGGTAAAATGGCACCACTAAAAATCCAAGGTAAGACAAAATGTTTACTCTACCAAAAAATACACAAACATGATTTATTTTATGCTCTTTTTTTCTCTGCCTCTCATAAAGGCTTCATTGTTAAGTCTAGATGGCTTTTGTTGTTGCTTTATTTTTTAAACACGATGCTGCAAAAGAACAACAAAGCCACCAGAGATATTGCACAATCTTCTGTGAAAATTATATGTCCCAATACAAAAACTTTCAATTAGGAAGAAAATCAGCATTTTACGTTTACGTCTTAAATTTGGGTTTCTGTTTAAATATTCCATTGGCCTATAAACATTTGAGTTTATAATAATTATATTTTGTTATGTTGATATATTGTCCCAAGCTAATATTTTCTAACTTACCTGCAGTGCTTTAAACTTTTTTTCGTCTAGTAAATGCTTCCACTTTGTAAGAACCTTTTTCTCTAACGGGAAAGAAGTAGGAAATGCGAACTCCATGATTCTTAGTGTTTGATTTATGATAAACCAAAATTTTGTGCTCTTTCAGAATAAGTTCGGATATGTAAAAATTGTTTCGTTATTTTAAAATTTTGTCGTTATGCACAATTTTCGGAAATAGCTTTTAACTTATAAATTTACACAGAATTCATTGTCTGCCCAGCGATAACATTGTGCTGAAATTAAATAGTTTACGACTTGATGCAGTCTAGAAGGACTTTAGGATGAAGTACGAGTTGGGTGGCGTTAGCGTTTAGAAATTTTAATTCCGGTTTCGGAACACGTGCGTTACCTAGGCAACTTGAACCTCAACAAATCGCTTCAATGCATAAAGAGGTTCGTGATGAACCGAAATGTAACAATGTAATTATATGAAAAATTATACATTCCATTCACGTTGGAAGTTACGAGTTTTAATGTAGGACATACGTTATTATTTTAATGAAATTAATAAAAATATTACGTTGTACTTACTGAAATAATCTAATAAATATTTTTCTGTAGACGTTCATTTGAGTTTTATCAAAAAACACAAACATTCATTTATTTGAATAACCTGTTACATTTTGACTTACAAATGTGGTTGCCATGATCTTTCATGCAACCAAATAATGTACAGTTATAGTTAAAAAAAAAAAGAAAAAACTTTCTGACCATTTATTATTTGTTAATTTGTTGGATACAAAAATAACTATATGGGGCATAACTTTTTACTTCATTCTTTTTGGTAAGAATGCGAATCACTAACATTTTATCATGCAAGGTTTATCAGTTAAAGGTATTTTGTCTTAGAAATATTTTGTGAAAATCTGGTATAAAAAAGTCTGATCATTTCACAGACACCTCGGGATCGTATGGCTGCGTGAAAGATCGTCATCTATTATGAAAAATGTAAGTAGATAGCCTACAAATGAAATAAAATTGGGAAAATTAAACACTATAAGAATGGGGGGGGGCACTATAAGAATTACACTACTACCCCACGATTGCTTAGACAATAGAAACCCACGAGTTGTCGGTACGTCCTGTTGACTAGCTCCCTTCAAAATTAGGAACTGCTATGTGCATGTAGGCTTCATTTAGCGTGTAGTTTTGCCTAAGTTTCTGAAACAAACTATTTGTTAGAAATTGAAAATAATTTAGTTGCGCTTATTGTTAATAGATAGGAGAAAGTTAGGTATGACGTCCCCATTCGGGAAAACAGCTACCCCCTCACCAACCACCCGTTCTTCCCTGTATGTCATCTGTTATGACGTCCTGCCATCTAGAGTGAATTGTACGTAACTATTGTTTACATTACTCGGTGCATAACTACATGGGTTTATAGGCGCGAATGTGAATGATCAAAGAGCGACTTCATGTATTTATTTTTTTATTTGTTTGGTTTTGAATAACTATAATCTAAAGCGGGCACATTAATTTTTTTATGTTTACAAAGTAGATATTTCATATAATTTGACTTTGTTGATTTCAAACAATGAGGAATTATAGACAGATGAATTTGCTTCTTTTGTTTGTATTTAAGCACAAAGCCACACAATAGGCTATCTGTGCTCTGCCCACTGCGGGTATCGAAACCAGGTTTTTAGCGTTGTAAGTCCGCAAACATACTGCTATGTCACAGAAGAAATATAGTTCAACCTCATTGATTTTCTTGCGATTGCCCTACGATGAATGGCTGAATGTTCACGTTTTTTTTGCGTCATTGTTTTAAATAATGGACAATTTACGCATGACACACGGCCTTCCCGATTCCTGTTAAGATCATTTAAATTATGTTTTACATAATGTAAATACAGTTGCTAAATGCAACATTTATTTTAACTTACAGCTGTTATGAATTAGATGGGAGCCATTTTACTTCATCTGGAGGTTGTTTTATCCAACCTTATAACTAAAACTCTCCAACCACAAAAAGTGCGCTTTTTCAGTTTCTTAAAAAAAAAAAGTTCTATGCTCAGTCTTTGTCTTAGGAATAAATGGCATTTATAATAGGGCCCGGCATGGCCAGGTGGATAAGACGCTCGACTCACAATCTGAGG
>NW_013668729.1:112764-126258 GCF_000517525.1 Limulus polyphemus
CAGATAGCCCTCGTGTAGCTTTGCGCGAAATTCCAAAAACAAAAACAAAAAAAACATTTATAATGAACAAGGGTTCATCTAAAAACGTTTAATGACATTCACATTTATTAGTGAAAACTGCATTAAACGTTTAAATGGCTCACCTTTAGCTATTACAATATTTATTTGTTATAACAATAACCTGATATATTTTGTTACATCACTATAAAAGAAAGATATGAGAAAATCATTTTTTAATTTTTGCATACATCATTTCACATCAATAATAACGTTCATTAAAACAATTTCATTGTTGTTTAGCGAACATTCATTAACAAGCGTATTAAAGCAGAACACTATACTTTATTTATATATATTTTACGATCTATTTTCTTGAAAACATAATGAAGTTGGAGAACAAACAAAACAGAACGAGAAGTAGTTTAACCTCGCATGTAGGGCAATCATAATCACATAATCAACTGATATTTCTGCACTTACTAAAGTTAACAATGATGGAAAATGTTGTGAAATAAACCTCGTAACTATATCGCTGTTTTTTATGACATTGAACACTCGTTGATAAATAACAAAAGAAATCAAAGTGGTAAATATCATTTGCATCATCTTGCTGTAAAAGCTTCATAAAAATGCAGTTTGTGAACTTATAAGTACTTGTTAAAAATGTTTAAAATGATATGATAAAAAAGGCTTAGAATTCGGGTAAAATATGTTTTATCTAGTGTGTTCAGGTCAACATACCATGTCATTGTTACGTAACAATGATGTTTAAAAAAGTAATAAAATATATAGCTGGAGGAATTCCTTCTCTTAACTTTCAACCATAGAAAACATTCTCCGATTTATTACTATTACTCTTCAAACTATTCATCTCTTTCAGCCCTCTCTCCCAATTGCTCATAGATAAGTCTGATGGCTTATAACGCAAAAAAAAACAAGTTTCGATACCTGTTTTGGGCTCAGCACATGTTGGCCCATTGTGTGGCTTTGAACTTAACTACAAACAAACAATTTATCCATTTAAAAGAGCCTTTGTCCTGGATAGCATCAATCGTGCAACTACTAAGAATTATTTAAACTTAATTTGCAAATCGTATATTCTGTACTCAGCACACGCTGTGATTTTCTTTACTCGTGTGATTCTGAAGGATAAAGATAAATTGAGACCGCTTGTTAAATTTTTTCGTTTCTAACATCCTCTCCTTCCTGTCAAACCAGCCACTTTTGAAAACTATTAGGTGAGGAATCTTATGATTGAATTGTTCTCAACGAGACTTTCCTCAAACCTATACTAAAAGCAAACTATATGGCTACAATTTCCATCGCTGCGAACACACTTCAAGTGTTGGCAGAGGTAGGGTGGCAATCTGTAGTCATATTCAAATGTAGAGTAGTAATCTGTAATAATATTCAAAGATAGGGTTGGCAATCTATAATCATATTCAAAGGTAGGGTGGCAATCTGTAATCGCATTCAAAGGTAGGGTTGGCAATCTATAATCATATACAAAGGTAGGGTTGGCAATCTATAATCATATTCAAAATTATGGTGGCAATCTGTAATCATATTCATCTCCCAATCCGAATTCATTATATTCCCAGAATTATTTTCCTGAAGATTTTATTCTCATCACAATACCTCATGACTTCTACTATTTGGATAGCAACCTTAGAAGTTATCTTATCTAGGTCAAAATGAACTATCATAATATACCTTCTTAAAAAAGAACACAGTTTCAATCGACTTTGCCTAATATTACTGGATATGTATTGCTTTTTCCTTCTCCCAGCCGTTCCGGAATCAAACTGTTCTCTAAATGTGGTTCTAGCTTCGGCAGTTCTAGCTTTTCTCTTCTCCACCAGCATGTGTGGTTCAGTAGGTAGTGCTCATATGTCCATAGAGGTTAAACTACCTAGTCGGTTAATCTGTTGTCATCCCGAAGCAGACAGAATCCTTTTAAACTACCGAAATGCTTACTAGTCATCTTATAGGATTCTTGTATTGATAATGTTAATTTATTAAGAAACGCGTTCTTGAATATGCTCTCACTTCTGCCACTTACTTATATATTCCATCTTATCAATATACACCACATAAACCAGCTTTATCTTGACGAGCAGTGGATCTTTTGTGACTTTTCTCGTCATTAACTAGGGACTATCATCACTGTCTATTTTATTACGTCATTCTTAAAATCTTTCCCACTACTGGAATAGGTTTAGAATACTGTCTGGATGTCTGGACAAAAGTGCTCCCCTACAAATCCAATTATCGTTGATGAGGATACGCTTACTTTCTCATTTTAAAAACTTGATATTTTTGCGTTGTTCCTTGAAAATAACTCCTAAACAACATCCTTTGGACTTGGAAGATACAATAGATATTCTTGAATTGACTGATCATTCTCTTTCCGAACTCCTGTTCTGGATGATAGGTATCTGAATAGACAGTATAGAAGTGTCGCGGCAGGTTGCTAGGGGTGTCACGAAAGTTTCACCAAACGAACATTAAGAACATTTCACCATTAAGAACATAAAAATCTACAAAAACTATTGACTGTGGCAGCAGAGGTGTCATGCAAGTCAAGGTAAGTTGGTTAGTGGGTAAGTGTGCAAGTGAAAAAAGTTTGAAAATCATTGCAAATAGGATATCTAGTTGGTCCTGACCAGTATGCGCAACGCTGCCCCTGGCTCAGATGGGATCCCATACTGTTATTTTAAACACGCTCCAGTGAAATTCCTTCTGCTTGCAACTTTTAAAACCTTTTTTCTCCTTCTGGATTTTACCCCAAATATCCGGAAGAATTCTATTGTGTTACTCTTCCTAAAATCTACTAAGCCTCCAAAAGCGTTGATTATTATTGTCGTATCAGTCTTAACAGTGTCTTCAATAAAACCTGTGAACACATTTTAGTTCAACGACTCCATCAATTCATTGGTGATCATCAACTCTTGCCCGTATCCAAGATTGGTTTCGTCCACAGTTAACGACAATAGATCAACTTCAAAATTATCGGATTCTATCTCCGATCAATTTAACACTAACAATCCTTCTTGTACGCTATTTTTTATTTTTAACGAGCTATTGACTCCGTCTGTCCATGTGGTTTAATCTACAAACGGAGCACCACCATCTTCCTCTAACTAACTCAGTTCTATGTAAAAGATATGCGGCTACTTTTCTTGAGAGAACACTGTCTCAATTCTTCAATCTTTCTGTTGGAATTCCTCAAGGCTCAGTTCTATCACTCTTCTGTATATTCTTTATGTTGCTGATACTCCTAAATCGATATATCCTGTTCAGTTATACAAAAACGTCGATGATACTGTTCTTGTGGCCACCTGTAAAACTATACTTATTCTCTAAAGTTCTTCAGGCTGCAGTTAACACTATTTTGGCCTGGAGATGTTGCTGGCACCTTACCCTTAACGACACAAAACAAGTGTCTTTGGCTCTAAAAAGAGAAAGTTTCTCCCATGTCGCAAACCTTTTTTTATCAGAACCAAAAACGTTCCTATTCAGCTTTCTGACACTGTTAAATATCTAGGTTTTATCTTCAATAAATATTTAATTCGGAAAGCCTAAGTGACGGTTTTCAATCACAAGATCACTCAATGTCTCAATTCTTATGATGCCTAACAGGAACTTCTTGGGGTCTAACTCCACTCGTTCTTCTGTACATATAAAAGTTCTTGGTCTGACCCTGTATAACACATGATCATACCTGTATTTCTAATTATTTTACCTATTATAAGCGTCTTCTGGTTTTGAACGACGTGCAATACTAATAGCTTTCAACATTATACTTCCTAGTCCTACTGAAAAGCTGTACGATAAAATCACTTTTCCTCCTATACTTTCACATGTACTTAAACTACCCAACAAATATGTTAAACGTATATGTACTATTGTATTATGTCCTCAGCCAGAATGTTCATCCTACCTTTCTCCAATTTGTTTTGTCTTTTAAAAAGGAAAGGAATTTTCTTTCCAAATCACAGCTTAATCCACATACAAGTCTTCATGAATTGATATACTTACATGTCCATTACACGCTATCAATAACCAGTCTTATTACATCTCTTAGCTGAAGAGAGAGAGCGCAATCTCCTTGGACTAGAATGAAATGACAAGATAAAACAAAAATAGGGCTAGTTATGAAGTTTAATACGATTGGTAGATAGTATGTAAAACTGATACAACTTTGTATTTGACCGATTGTTCCCAAACCGTGTATGTACTCTAAAGGACCCCCTAGGAATTTCAAAGGGAGGATGACGTTTGGATTTGACTCCGCGTGTTACCTTCTGGTGTTCCTATTTCTTCTTCGTACGTTTAACGGGTACGTAAGCTAATGATACAAGTAATACAAAATAAAGATATTTCTATATACTTTCTTTCACACTTACTTACCGTAATTTAATAAGTTTTGTAAAACGGGCCATCAAAATTATTTGAAATGTGATTTTGGTGTTCTTATGAGATTTTACAGTCGTATTTTCGTAATAAATAGATTTTTGAAATAAATATATAAAAAAAGCACTGTGTGTTTTGTTATATAAAACCACATCCTGCTATCTGCTGTGTCCACCGAAGGGAATTGAACTCCCTGATTTTAATGTTGTAAGTTAAAAAATGTTACTGCTTCCCCACCGTAGGATACAAAAAAAAAAGAGAGACAAAAAATGATAGATATAATTATTCTAAGTGCGGTTTGAGAAAATATTTGAAAATCACACCTGGTTCAAAAATCTTCGGCATATTTCGCATCGCTCCCAGTGCACAGCGGTATGTGTGCGGATTTACAACGTTAGAAACCTGGTTTCGATACCCGTGGTGGGCAGAACACATATAGCCCATCGTGCAGCTTTGTGTTTAACAAACTAAAAAACATTATTTCGCATCTCAATATACTGACCCATGATCCAGAAATTACTGTTTGAACGAAGCCAAGAAAAAAAAAATGCATGAATGGCAATCGAGTTTAATGTATCCCAAACCAATATCTCATATTATATAAACCTACACTTTCAAAAAAAGGGAGTGTAAAGGTATTGTGATCACCGTTGAAGGAGTGAATAAGTTGTCAAAAAATACAGATGCGTTTTGTAACGAGAATCATTATACTTAACTAATCTATTTTCCTGAATTGTTTTAGTAGCCATAAGCTATGAACTCCCACTTAATATTTGTTTTTTTTTTAATCTCTGACAGAAAACATTATTTTAAACATATCTATTTTTAAAGTAATTCGTCATTATAGGGGCGGGATTTACATTTGTTTTTCTTATCTCTAAATAATTTGACTTCTTGAAGAGAAACCCTCGTCAAAAACCTTATTTCATTAAACTGGAATTCAACATGTTCAGATGGTCTAAAATTAGATAAAAGTACAGTATCAGGTGAATCCTCGTAGAGACCCACTTGTTATAAGTTATTGTACCTTTCGCCTCCACTTTCATTTGTATGCTATGAATGTTTGGCCAACCCTGTTTAAGTAGTCATTTATACTCAAATATAGGATTGAGAAACACATTTAATGCAAAACTCGGTGCTAATATACCTTCATGAAATACACGTTCCTTACTAAACACGGTAAAGCTATAAACCAAATTATTACCATAGTCACTGTCCAGAACGACGACGCTAGAGCCTAGAAGTTACTGCAATACAGTAAAGTCATAATGCAGATTACTTGTAGAATCGTAAGTATCACAATTGTACTTACCTTTTTATGACATAGTAAACCGTAATACAAATTACTTCTATTATTATTAACTATTTATTAGTTCCTTGTTGTGATTATTTCAGACTTGTCATAATGTTTTAACCGTGATGCTAGTAAGGAATTCCGATCTAATACTTTGTATCACTGAAAATTAGTCGAAACGAAACCCCTAAACAGCAATCTAGAATATTATTTAATAAATGATCTCAGAAGCTACACTGTTGTTTTGGGAAATATTTCCATTAAAACAATGCAAAATATACATTTACTACAGAAATTGCTATAACGGAATTATTAGAAATGATCAAACAACAAAATAAAAGCTTCCAAAAATAAGGGCTTTCCGTTTGTTTATAAAAAGTATTTCCACATACGGAAGTCCTGAACTGTAAGATAAAAAACAACAACAAAAAATTGAAGGTCTCATTTCGTACGTACGAGATAATGTCGCGTATACTTAGATGCATAGATTGTACAATAAATGTGTCTAATTTTAGGGATTATTTTATGAATAACTATTAGTTGGTGTGTTCATAAGGATGATTTTATCAATGAAAATTATTTGGTGTGTTTGTTTCATAATTACGTTTCACATCAGCTTCATATCAGTTACTTGATCTTCAACTTGAAGGTTCGTACTGAACACTTGGAACTTACGTTGGTGTTACTGTACCTTGAATATTACATGCCCATAATAATAATAACGTAGTTTATATTAAAATAGACTTCTCGTGAATCAGAATTTAAAAGTTATTTGTGCTATATTTTCAGGTGTTTCTGTACGTATCAAGTAATTACCTTCAGTAATTATTTAAATATTATCTCGTACGTACGAGATGAGACCTTCAATTTTTATTTCACCTTGATGTTCAGGGCTTCCGTCTCCATATAACAAAACCAATATATGATTATAACTATTAACCACTGTAATGTTAAAATAGTGGTTTACAAATATTAAAGCTTAAGATTATAAAAGAAACCACACAGAAATGGATAATGATTATATCTACAATTCCTAGTTCGGCGCTTTGGTTGATTTATACTGAATACTCCGGGTTTAAAACTCAGTGTTATGTGTTGCTTTAGAGGGATAAGTCATTGGTTTCCATCTCTGTCGATTTTTTTTATATCAAGTCTATATGAGTGTAGCTATAATATTCTTTACGTATGCAAAGAAAAAAATGTCCGTGCGACTTTGAAAAACTGTGATATGGGAATATTTCACAAAGTTACGTTTTATCGATGATAACAATAATGATTTTACGAATCATTAAAGTATTCTTTCATATTAGACTTATAACTTTCACCAGTGTTCAAATCAAACTGAACACTATTGGTAGGCCTGGTGGTTAGAGCATTCGAATCGCAATCATTGGGTCGCAGGTTCGAATCACCATCACTGAATAAGCTCGCCCTTTCAACCTTGAGGTCTTTATAATGTGACGGTAAATCCCACTATACATTGGTAAAGAGTAGCCTAAACGTTGGCGGTAAGTGATGTTAACTAGTTGTTTTCTTTCTAGTCTGTCGCTTCAAAATTAGGGACGGCTAGCTCAGATAGCTCTCGAGTAACTTTGCGAGAATTTCTACAAACAAACAAACCTCACTGGTATTAGTTGGAGTACTAATTATAGATTATCTGAAAAAAAAAAGTAAATCAAATTATTTAATATAAATAAAAAAATATTTGACCTGACCCACCTGTCAACAATCCCTTCCATTCGCAGTTGTTATTTAGCTTCCACCTACAGAACTAGAGGAGTTTGTTTGAGTCGACTTGTTTGAGTCTGTTGTAGAGATCGTTACGACTTCGTATGTTTCGTGTCATTGACCTCTGAGAATTGAACTTGATTTCAAACGCTAGTAGTTATCATATCGAACTGTCGTGAACTAGAAACGATTGAAATACCTGTCGATACGTGAGCTATTAAACAGGCACAGAACACAAAACTTCTGTTGCATCGATTCTGGTAGTTGTACATTACGCTACCTGTACTACTACAGCAAGCAGTTATTCTTAAGTAATAACGTTGGGTTTGTGAACGTATGCATTGTTCAAGAAGATACCGAAAGTAATAAAAAATATTATAATGTTGTTGTTCTTCTGTTTTCGGAAACTATAGCAACCTATATCTATTAACGTTCACTTCCTCCTTGACTTAGACATGTATTAAAGCCCCCGTTGTTGTGATGATGAAGTTTACAATAATCTTACTAATATTTTGGTATAAACTATAGCGATATATATGTTCTTAGTGATGTTGATTTTCTAATAGAAAATATCTCTAAGGCTCTTGCTATAATAGTAATAACATTCATATTCTACTAACCTTGTTATAACAAACTGTAGCAACCCAAACATAATATAATATTAATTTACTATAGTTGTTTTTAGCGCAAAGCTACGCAAAGCAACGCAACAGGCTACTTGCGCTCTGTCCACCACGAGAAATCAAACCAGGGATTTTAGTGTTGTAAACCCTTAAACTTATCTCTGATCTACCAATGGCCCGTGAAAAGCTAAAAACACGACCAGTCTGGACAGTGTTACTACTGTCAATGGCATTGTCTAACCCTGGGAAGAAGAAAAAATATGTTTAAAATGGTGCTCCGCTGTCACTTATAGTAACAGAGTGAAATTAAAATGTGAGCACTTGTGATGTAAGTATCACAAAGGCCACACATTGGGGAATCTGCCCCTGTAAAATAAAACAATGAGTGATGAAACTGTGACAAGACAACACACTCTCTCTCTGATTTTAACAGAAATTAAACGGCTAAACAATAACAGTAGGCTTTATTTGGAAAAGACTATTATGAAGTTGCTCACTCCAAATCGATTGCCAAATGACATGAAGCCTTGCCTTGATGACAGGTCTGTAGTCCACATAAGGGATTGGCAGGATTGTGAGAACGCCAGAGAAGGCAGATTTAGCTGCGATGTGAGCGAGCTGGTTCCCACGAATACCAGCATGGCCAGGAATCCAGAAAAAATTTAATAGATACAGATAAAGAAAAGTGGACCAGTCATTTCTGTATATCCAAGATATTTGAGTGAGAACTCACATTAAGAGATTCAAGAGCCTTCAAAGAACTAAATGAGTCAGAATAGATAGTACACTTAGTTTTCTGCCTAGCTTCTCCATGAATCCAAGGCAAGCGAATAGTATACAACTCATCAGTGAACACAGAATCTATAAAAGGGATCCTGTAAGGAACCACCGAGCCACAGCAAACTATGGTAGAGACCACAGAGTCACCAGATTTCGAACCATCCATAGAAACAGAAATAGGAGAATGATTCGAAGGGTCACAAGTGTGGATAGTAACAAGCAATGGCGAGATAGCCTGGTCATCAGACTCAGCAATATCGTCCAATGTCAGACCAAATTCATTCAACCATGCTTGGATACAAAGGTCGAATTTATAAATGGCAGACTAACTATTTCCAAAAATCAAATCCCACCAAGGCATGAAGGCACAATGTCAAGTGGGATGCTGTGGTAAGGATCAGTTCTAAATATCTAAGGTGAATTAGAGGTTCATACAATTTCTGGGCTGAGGAAGTGCAGAAAGTCCCTGTGCAGAGCCGAAGCCCCTGGTGATATACAGGGTCCAACATCTTCAAGGCAGATTTCCTGGCTGAACCATGGACCATAAGTAAATAGTCCACCTTTGATCAAGTGAGGGCACTATATATCTTCAGAATGGATTATCTATCTGTTCTCCAAAAAGTGTAAGATGGGACGCAGAGGATGCTCAGTGCCCTTGTAGACTTGGTACGAAGCTGCTTAAAGTGTGGAATAACTGTCAGTCACAAAAAGTCCTAATAACTTTGTCTCAGCCACAACAGGAATAACAGCACCAGTCAGGCAGAGCTCTGGACCAGGGTTCAATTCTTGCTGATAGCAAAGATGCAAACAAATGACGTTAAATGATTTGCAGTGGTCTATCCTCACTAGTGAGTAAGAGCAGTCTAAAGCTGTCACTCAATAAAACCCACGTTTGATGACTGACAGAAAATCTGTTTACAACAGTAGGAGGAAGTTGTTCAGTGACAGGATTGACCTTAACCATGAAAAGTGTGACACTCAAGACATAGCCCTGAGGGACTCCAAGTTCCTATATGAAGGACTGGGACAATGTTGAACCCACACGGATTTGGTATGGTCTATCATTTTAAAAATCCTGAACAAAATTGGTAAATGGCCACATAACCCGCAGGAACAGAGATCTTGTAATATGTTAAACCTCCACTAGTATCTTGAGCCATCTCAAGATAAAACAGATCGATAAAAGATGCTTCCTCTTGATGTTTCAAGTCAAATCAGATGATCCACGGTAGAGAGCTGTGTACAAAAACTACACTGGGTGGGGGAGGTTGTTTGGTTCCTGGAACCAAAAAAAGACGAGCATTAACCATCTTCTTCATATACTTACAGAGACAGCTAGTCAACCAATAGGTCTATAGTTAGAAGGAATATTGTTTTTTTTCCAGGCTTAAATATAGGGATAACAATAGCCCTATACCAAACATCTGAAAAATTCTCCTCCTGTCAAATCTGATTAAAACAACCAGAAGAGAGCAAGAGAAACAGGAGAAAGATGGTGCAACATTTCCTAAGGAGCATCCTGTGGTCCACTGATCTACTGCTAAACCGATAAAGAGTAATCTTTTGTTCCACAAGGGTAAAAGGTCGATTATAGTCATACAGACTATCGGCTCAAATAGATGGTGGTGATCTTTTGGTTTATAACTTGATGACCAAGAAGGCAGGGGAAGAGACAAGGCGCTAGAATGGCGAGAAAAGCACTTCCCAATTGTGTTAATACCCCGTAAATCAGTAACCTCTTGGTCATTGGAATGCAAGATCGAAAGATAATGGAAAGTAAACTTCCTGCTAATTTTTTGAATCTTGTCCCAAATTACTCTGGAATTGGTGGTAGAAGAGATACCTGAAGTGAACTTAACTCGAGATTCCTTCTGGCTTTATCATTTCATGGGTTGGGCATGGGCACGAGCCTGCTGAAAGGCCAATGCAGTTGTGAAAAGTGGGATATATGTGGAAGATATCCCAGGTTTGTTTCTGGGCCTTCCATGCCTGTTGGCAGTCAGGGGTCAACCATGGAGGAGGATACAATGGCAAACGTGTGGAGGTTTTAGGGTTCATACTAACAGCTGCCTGAACAATACATTCAGTTACTGCTTCCACGTGATCATTAATGTGGGAAGATTAATGACAGCAAGATCGAGTTCTTGACGCCACCGAAAATTGATCGATTTGGGGAAGTATATATAGTAACTTTTCCACTGCAAAATGTTTATACATCCAGACCATAAAGATGTGTTCAGATTTGGAACTTAGAATAGCCAAGACGAAGATATACTTGTGCTTATTGGCATTGGAAATTAAAGGAATATGAAAAAAGACCTGCAACAAGTCATATCCCAGACGTGATAAACAAATTGCGACTTCTCATAATCAATGGGAATTCAAGAAAACAAAGTTCAGTGACGAAAACCGTTCTCTTAACCCAGACAACAGTATGCAACGTAAAAAAAAAGGATCTTCATCTGGAAACAAGGCCAAGGGTAAGAGTTCACAAAGATATGACGTTCAGTCATAACTCCCTTTCAACCTCCGCAAATCTCAAGCAGCTATATAATGAAATGGACATTTACTACATTTCATACGAAGGCATATCGGTCAACTTATCAAATGTAGTGTCTATGGATTTTTGTGTGATTAGACTGTTAAAACAGGTGCTGGAAAGCCGTTGTCTGCGTGCACTAGCTGGAGTATGGAAAGCTATCAATATATTCTGCAATTCAGTGTGGTCCTTGGACTGAGTATGAATAGCCTCAGAGTTTGTTAGAACCAATCAACTCAATATATTCTGCATTCATCATTTTTAATGCTTCCTAAAGAAAAGAAAATATGCTTTTCTTCTTACTTTTGGTCGTCACAACCTATTGGTATGAAGCAGTTAAACATAAAAATATGTGTGCGGCGTTATTATTTACATAGCAAGAGTTCAAAGGTTGAGCATCACTATCGGCGTAAAGACACGGACTATAACGACGTGGGGAGACACCAAAATCGTTTTCATATAACGTATTCAATCTACGTATATAATCAATGTTGCACGTAGTCATCACGTTAGTGAAATAATTTATTTTAGTGAAACGATATGGAGTTTTATGGTTGTTTGTTTGTTTGTTTTTGAATTTCGCGCAAAGCTACACGAGGGCTATCTTTAGGGAAGGCAGCTAGTCATCACCACCCACCGCCAACTCTTGGGCTACTCTTTTACCAACGAATAGTGGGATTGGCCGTCACATTATAACGCCACCACGGCTGAAAGGGCGAGCATATTTGGTGGGACGGGGATTCGAACCCGCGACCCTCTGATTGCGAGTCGAGTGCCGTAACCACCTGGCCATGCCGGGACAAAGTTTTATGGTCTAAATTAGATATGTATCAATGGATATGAAATTGTTAGATATGCATATATATAAAGACAACTTTTTTGTTATTATAATGGTAAATGATTCCTAAGATTCTCACAAAGACTTGATCTTTTTCATGGGAACGACAAAGATTAAACATGTGTGAACGAAAATATCGACTTGATGAACAAGTCCATGAAAGACATGCAAAAGTGCATGAAAAGAAAGAATCTGGTGCATTAAATGTATCTATAATGAAATGGAAGTATGTAACTCCTAACCGAGAACTGAGTCGAAATTAAGTGATACATATATTTATTTCTTATTACTTCTGTTAATTAGTTGAATATGATTATCAACTTTGGGTTCTTGAAATATACAAATCAGCTGACGAGAGCTTACTAAGTTTTTTATCTATGGTAAAGAGTAATGTTCTGTTTGCATAACTTTAGGTGCACTATAGCTGTTTGATACTCTTCTTTTTGGAAACTATCACGTTCTTCAGAGATCGCTATATTATTTACAAACATTTTAGGTGCATTAGAATAACAAATTCAACAAAATGTCTTTCACTAAGTGATGAAGAAAAGAAAAGCACATAGAACAAAAATGGATAAACAAACGTCTAAAAGTAATGTGTGATGTATTCGGTTATTTTATATTCTAGTTATGATTTTATACCAACAAATATCCAGAAGATTTCCCTGGAGTTTAACTGATGGAAAAAGAGTACAAGTTTATATTCAGCGTAGCCACAATATGAGAGAGTGACTGAAATCATGCATAAAACATTTCTCACTTCAGGACAGGTCATCAACCTTTTGTTTTTATAGCTTCAATTATGCGATTCTAAGGTTTTGCGCGTAGGCTTTTTTTATGGGATCATCCAGTCAATAATTTGTTTGTTCCTAAAATCGAATAATTTATCAGCTTTGTACAGTATTGATAAAATTATTAAAATATGAATTTCATCCTAATAGAAGAATACTTACTACATTTTACTTTTTCTCCAGTTTAATTATAATTTACAACTTTTACAAACAATAGAAAAAATGGTAAACCAGTTTAGAGAACTGAACATTTGGAGCTGCCACGTGTTTTAATATTCAATACATTACATGAATATCGATAAAAAAAACTGTCGAAGACTTAAAATAAGACCCAAACTCGAGCGCTTTCGAATAGTTGACTATTGTTCTTCTTTGTTCATCCTGAAAAAGAATAGTCAACTATTCGAAAGTGCTCGAGTTTTGGGTCTTATTTTAAGTCTATTACACTTTATATATGATCCTTTGTGGTAACTTGTTCATCAAAA
>NW_013668729.1:126486-135283 GCF_000517525.1 Limulus polyphemus
ACTCTAGTCAGTGAAATTAATTATATTGTATTTCTATTGCGTGTAGCAGTAAAAATTAAGGTCGTCTCAGAATAATTAAAGGTTACCCGTACTAATACACGTGATTTAGTCATTGGTATATATATATATATATATATACCTATCTTATTTATTTCAACCCTTCATTAAAGATCTCTTTTATTTCCGTTACCTTTTTTCATGTCAGTCTTGTTTTATAAAATGTTTAATAATTCGTGATAACAGCAAAAAATAAAATAAATAAATAAATAACAGTTTAGAGAACTGAACATTTGGAGCTGCCACGTGTTTTAATATTCAATACATTACATGAATATCGATAAAAAAACTGTCGAAGACTTAAAATAAGACCCAAACTCGAGCGCTTTCGAATAGTTGACTATTCTTCTTCTATGTTCATCCTGAAGAAGAATAGTCAACTATTCGAAAGTGCTCGAAAGTCTATTACACTTTATATGTGATCCTTTGTGGTAACTTGTTCATCAAAATTGATAAAAACTGTCGAAAGTTTTATTGCAGATACAACGATATTACAGAGGATATGCTCATAAACCCTAAATTTTAAAATCGTTTTTTATCCAAAGTATTAGATATTCAAAAGGGATACTGTAAATAGTGTTTTTACTCTCTATTGGATCATTGTGTAGTTTGATGTGTACTAATTACAATCATATTGTGTTGTGACTTTTGAATACTGTTCTGAGTTTATACTGTTTGCATATCCACTGTATGTTTTCAAACATAGGGGAATATGGCTGAGTGTCTTTAATTTTCTTCCTGCTTACTCTTGGTATTTATAATCTTTATTTTCAACTTTATCAAGTGTTCAGAATACACGCGGGATGTTTTTGTTAAATATCCAGTGATGGGAGAGGGGGGGGGGGTGAGGATAAAACAGATAAACAACAAAACAGCGTGTTGCAGCATGATATTTAAAGTCTTTTTTTTTTCGCAGAACAAAGACTTAACGCGTTTACTTTATTTGAAAATTTAATGACTCTTATTTTAGAGTTTTCACCATTAAATTGGATTTAATGAATGTGAAAAATTTAAATGTTCTTATTTGGTCGAGAACGACTAACATGTTCAGGATTTATAATACCTGTTGGATCTTTTGTTACTTAATTGCTATAAAGTATGTAGATTTGATACATAGCTAAACACCCTCCCACACCGCTGAGAATGGTGGGATACAATAACACAAACCGTATGATAGAAGCGACTAGTAACATTACCCATAAATAATGTACTTATGCGCTACTGCATGGTTTCGTAAATGATTGAGTCCACGGTCTTAGAACTTCTACTTAAAATTGTTGCCGTTTTCTTCATGACAGAAGCGCCTTTTTTGTTTGCTGCTACTGATATCTTTTTAGCCATCTAAAACAGAGGCACGTTGTGTTTTAGAATGTATTATTTACTGATGAGTGTGTATTTGCCTGGTTAAGCAGGCATTGGATTAAATATGAAATTATTTATACTACGCATACAGACCCAGTTAAAAAGATTATTAAAGATCATTAGGGCTTGTATATGTGAACACGATAGTCACTGGAGTTTACAGTATCAGATGTTTAAAGTTTCCACAACAGAGGCACTGTAACTTCAAAATCTGTTATTGGGAAGGGGGGGGGGTGAGAGTAAAATATCTCTCCTGAGATTACAACTGAAAGTTCAGTTCCCGGGGAAAACGTAGAGCCAGGAAAATTCCGACATTCCACCTCCATCAAATCGCATCGTGGAACAGGTTATCCATTTTTAAGTGGGACGTAATGCTGTGTTTTTCTTCTTAACATATTCTGTATTAAAAATATTGCTCATTGTGAAAACTAGGTAGTCTAAGACGCCCGCTTTAGACTGTTGTTGTGATTGGACGTATGTCGAGGTGTGCCTGTGGTGTAGAGATTATGTGTATTAATGACAGCCACGTTTAGAAATGAAGAGTTTATTATTTTCTTCTATTTCCATTGTACATTTTATCGCTGGATGTTGTCTGTTCAGATGGTTCATGAATTATGGAATCTTGTTTGTACTTGTGACCATATTATGAATATATCGCTAACATATCTCAGCCAAATCCTGGGTTTTAACGCGACTGTTTTGAGGGTGTTATCCTCAAGATGTTTCATATAAAGATCACTGAGTACTGATGATAGGAGAAATTCTATGGCTAAGCATTCTTCATTATGGTAGCTTATCTAGTTAAAAGTACGTTAAGTTGGTTGAAACTTGTGAGCTCTATTATGGTAGAGATCATCAGTTGGGTGCGTTCCTTAAGAGCTCTGTCATTTCCAAACTGTTTGAGTTGTATCTACAGTTTTTTAAGGATTAGTAGCTTAGTGAGTAGGATGGATACATCGAAGTTGAGTATTGTGTCTTGCCAGGTTATCGTGGCTGCTTAAACGATCTCTACAGAGTAGACTGAGTCTTAACAAGCTTATGTTAAACCAGTTAATAATGATATTATATCTCCAATTTATCTAGATAAGATGGGTGGCATGATGTATCTCTGCAGTGAATTATGAAACGTAGAGGGTAGTCTTGTTTGGGAAATTTAGGTACATCACAGATGTGTGGAGTGATGTTAGTCCTTTCTAAAACTGATTAACTTTTTCTTTGTGTCAGCTGCTGGATTAGACTTGATCTTCGAGGAACAGCCATCTTCATCTGGAGTTTGGAGCTTGACATTGAATTTTTTTTGTCTGTAGTTTCAGTTACATTATCTTTGATAGCTAGTAGAACTGTTTTGTTCTCTAAGTTCCTGAGAACAGATTTTTCTGTAAGGTTGGTATTTTAGTGGAGATTACAAAATTTTGTTAGGGAAATGATCTCATATTATATGTATTTTACGATGATGAATTGTTTTCCGTTATTCACTTACCATATGTTAGATAAAAGTACAAAAATGAGCTTCGACTGTTTAATATATTTCAGTGGATTAAAATACTAAAGATTTTACAGTTATCTATTTGAACATTTCTCCTTCTGTGAAAATATTAATTTTAATGCTACGTACATATGTAACTCTTCCTATGACCTAAGAGGTCATAGGAAGAGTCACATATGTACGTAGCATTAAAGTTTAACTCTTAAAGAAGAGATAAACTTTAATGCTACGTACATATGTAACTCTTCCTATGACCTAAGAAGAGTTAAACTAGATTTAAACTCATTTAAGTTTTTTTTAACCATATTAACCAATAGTGATTTTTAATTGCATGTTTTCATATGTCAGTGAATTTTCAAATGTAATTAAAATTTGGTCACTCACTTACGAGGTAATGTTTTGAGTTTATGTAAACTGTTTTTGCGCGTCATTATTCTCACGAAGTAGCACTCAGTTTGTATAGGATTCTTTGACTGACAAAGGTCAGCAAAATACAAGAGATACCGACTTGAGTGGAAAAGAAAAATATATTCAGAAACTAATGTAGTTATTTTAACATAGATAATATAATACATTCATAACTAAAGATAGTAGCACTCGTACTGACTAAACACAAAACTAACTTTATTGTTTTATGAATCCTAATGCAACAATATAATGTTTAATTTATTAACAAAGCTACACATAACTGGATAGATAATAAGACTTCATTAAAGATACAGTAAGTAATATAAATAAACGTAGACCACTTGTCCTTCGTTGGCTTAGAGGTAAGCTTAAGGACTTTTAACGCTGAAAATCAGGGTTCAAAATCCTGGGTGGGTACAGCACATATAGTCCTTTCTGTTGCTTTGCACTTGAACACAAACAAAAATCTCCAATTCATTATATCCGGCATCTGCGTGTGTGTGTTTGTCAGCAAGATTTGTAGACAATGGGTGAATGGATTTGGACGAAAGTGGTATGCATTTGGACTATGACAGGAGGGCAGGTATCAGTTATGCAGGAATCGTCACTATTTCGTGATAAAAAAGTAAGGGATAATAAACTTTATTATAATGTATTTACGAAGAAATTATATGAAAAAGATAAATTAACTTTCCTGTACAATTTGTAATCAAAGAAGAAACATTGCCATTATCAATTGAACAATAACAGAAAAAATGAAAGTAATATTTTTCAGAAGGAGCATTTCAAAACATTATCTTTTCACTTTATATATTAAAAGGATTTTGTTTGTTTGTATTGAATTTCGCGCAAAGCTACACGAGGGTTATCTGCGCTAGCCGTCACTAATTTAGCAGTGTAAGACTCTTGGGATACTCTTTTACCAACGAATAGTGGGATTAACAGTCACATTATAACACCCCACGGCAGAAAAGGCGAGCATGTTTGGTGTGACGGGGATTCGAACCCGTGACCCTCAGATTGCGAGTCGAGCTATTAACCACCTGGCCATGCCGGGCATATTAAAAGGATCAACGTGTTTATATAGAAAGGTGGTTCAGCGGTAAGTCTAATGAGTTACAACGATAAATTCCTGGGTTTGATTCCACGCGGTGACAGAGTGCAGATAGCCCAATGTTGAGCTTTGCGCTTAAACGTACAAACGTAGTGTGTTAGGTAAAAACCAAAAATTCTGGAATTTCATCAACATGTTAAAATTGCAAAAACGAATTTTACCAACTCTTGGGCTACTCTTTTACCAACGAATAGTGGGATTGACCGTCACATTATAACGCCCCCACGGCTGAAAGGGCGAGCATGTTTTTTTTTTCTTTTTTTTTCTGCACAAAGAAAGAAAAACCCATAAAATTAAACGCATTTTTATGTAACATTAAAAATACTAATTTTTCTTGTAAATGCGATATTTTTTTCAAACGGGTCCCCACACTACTGGTCCATTGTACAACCTTTTATTTCGTACCCCTTTGAAAAATGGTGCAGATTTTATAACACTTCTAAAAAGTATGTTAAATTATGATAGCTGATTCAAAGTGTTCTGTTTGTTTGTTTCATGCATTTTTACATTTATTGGATGGCACATGGTTGGTCTAGAGTTTTACATGTACCTCACCAATTTCAATAGAACACCTAACTTTACTAAATAATAGATTCACAAACAAAAATAACACGTAAATATAAAGTTTCTGTGAAAGTTTTCTACAAAGATGGCAGAATTGGTACAATAAACAATGAAAAAAATTCAAATGAAATTGATACAAAATTGTGACTGAAAAAGAACAATTTGAGAACTTTCGAAAAAGTAAATGTAAAAGTAGTTTGGACTTCAATAAATACTGTTGCTGTGGGTAAAAATAAATCGTCACGTGTTTGCTCTTGTTACCAAGCAAAAGAAAAAGAAAAAAATCAGAACTGCAAGCAGGTGATACACTTGTTTAAAAACTCAAAACAGACCCAGAAACGTTCATAATTAAATATTAATTATTTTAATACCTATAATAATTGAAACTTTGAATTATATATAAAAAAATCTTTGGCTCTAATTTACCTTTTGCTTCTCAGTGGTTCAGTGGTAAGTATGCAGACTTACGATGCTAAAATTCGGTTTTCTATAACTGTTGTAGGCAGAGCACAGATAGCCCTTTGCGAAGGTTTGCACTTAACAACAACCGAAACAATTTACTTTATTCATGCTTATAGATGTCTATACACAGTAAACCTGTAAGTGAATGTTGATAAACAACCGTTATTTGTATCTTACAGAGAAAAACTTCGTTGTTGTTGTTTTTTTATGAAATGTACATAAAGAAAAAGTTTTTGAGTAAACTTCATTTTTTTATAAATTTATACATAAAGAAAGAGTTTTTGGAGAGAAATTTTTGTTTTTTTAATGAAATACACATATATAAAATATTTTTTTTATCTGCACAAGTTTTATGAGAAAATCACACCCTTTTGTATGTTTCAGTGTTGTAAGTGCAAACGGATGTTTTTTCTAAACAAATCCTGTAGTACTTCGCAGTATTATATTTTAGCGTAAAATAATTCGTTAAACATAAAAAATATTAGTCACTACTGTATTTCTTGTTTGAAAAAAGTATTTGAATTTTATTTAGTACAAGCAAAAGTACCCGACCTCAGTGATAGGAAAAGACAAAATTCATCTCTCAATTTAAATTATTTCATGGACTTCATAAAGGTCAATTGTGTTACACTCTTGATTTCACTCAGAGCCAACTACAACGCTAAGATCAGGGGTTCGGTTCCCCTCGGTGGGCATAGCAGATAGCCCGCTGTGGCTTTATTATAAGAAAACACACACACAGTATGAGAGCCAAAGCTCTGAGTTACTTATACCGTCAAATGCGACAATGCTAACAGCCGCTCAACAATAACATAAAGTAAATCTATATTTTTATTATTTAACTTACGTCACATTTTGAAATGTGAATGATAGTGCGATTAATTCCTACCAACTTAGTGTTGAATATCTTGTTCGCGATGTAAAATTTGACATCAACATTATTAATGCCTGTTCTCCCGTCATTTCAAAAGTGAATGTTGAGCTTTTCTTGCGTGCGCAGCTTTTCAAACGGGAGACAGACGAACTTCCCGACAGACACTAGGGTTCACAATATATATATACATATATATATATGCATATATACCCGTGAATATCAAAACACCGCCGTAAAATTAATCCGATTATTGAAAAAAAGAGAAAATGCTAGATAATTTTGTTGTAAAAATTATTTCTTCATATTAATCAGAAGTTATTTTTATGATAACCATATTAAGTGCACGTCAACTATCTTCGCGCTGAATCACTAGTAATGAAGAACCACCTTTCAAGTATTATTTGACTCTGCATAGTCCATACCAGAAACGAGAGTAGTACTTCAAGATTATGTGAAAAATGTAGCTTTTGAAAATAATTAATGATAATATAAAATGTAACAGAATGAGTATTGTTAAAATATGTCAGTAAAAATATGATGTCACTCTCTCAATTAGAGTAATTTTCTAGAACTTGTTTCCGTGTCTGTAGCATAAAGTTGTACAATAGCCTATCTGCTCTCTGTACATCGGGAGGAATCAAGCCCTGGATTTTTGCGTTGTAAGTTCGTAAACCTGAAACTGACTCACGGTGAACAATTCTCTATTCTGTTCAGTACGTTTTCACGAGAAAATGTTGCACGAATAAGCTATCGCAGAAATTAAAGTTAATGAGCTAATGTTTTCGAACTGACCTAAATACTTTGCTTAATAAGTGTATCAAAGTACCATAATACTTTCACCTTGATTTCCTGTTTAACTTTGACGAAAAATCCACACCAATGAAGATTCTTATAGTAACAGTGTTTATATTTTACCTTTAATTTTAAAATATGCTGTGCTACAGCGTATTATAATTTCTTAGAAACAGTAGATACATTCACGTTATTTGTTATTTAAATTTCGGGTCTATATAATTACAGAGAGTGAAGATGTTTTTTTCATCTTGCCTTGATTATTTTCTTTGTTGTTATTAAGCATAAAGCTGCACAATGACATATTTGTACTGTTTCCATCACAAGTATTGAGACCCAAATTCTAACGTTATAATCCTTGAGATTTACCGCCACAGGAGACGCCTTGATCTGAAATATGTATGTGTGTGTGTGTGTGTGTGTTTTCTTATAGCAAAGCCACATCCGGCTATCTGCTGTTTCCACCGAGGGGAATCGAATCCCTTGATCTGAAATATAAACCTGAAATGACCTAATGAATAAAACGTTTTAAGTAATTTTATACAACATAGTTATATTTTTTTATATTTTGTATTTCACTGAATAAAATTGGAGCTTTATTCGCTGTGCTGTTAGTTCTTTTGAGGACTATGGATTACGATCGAGGTTTGTTAAATTATTGTAATGAACAACATAGGAATAACATAAACTGTGTCAGAATGGCTATATAATATAATGCTACAAAGAAAACTTGTGTTTCTAAGTAAACCATTTGGTCAATTTCTTATTTGTAGTTATTTCAGTCATTCAAACACACATATAACGTATTACAGCAGATTACTAACAAATACGAAAATGCTCTCTAGGTAAAAAAAGTAAATTTAAAGATAACACCATTAATGTGATTGACAAAAAGTGGTTACAGAGTCCGTTACAATGCCTTTCATAAAATGCAGGCGTCCCACACCCTGGCCAGAGTTGCATCCCCATATCACCTGACCCTGCAGAAGCTTTACAGTTACATTCAAACATACTGGATGAAACTCTTCTCCACATCGACGTCGTACAAAGTGCTTCCCATCGGAATATTGCTTTATTTGAGAATATCACTTTACTCCACGTTGCTTCAGTCTAGTCGGCATGATACTTAGCACAGTTGAGCTTCATCTTTCTTATCTTGTTGGTAAGGAGAAATTTCTTTCTTGGCTACCTTGCTAGGAGACCAGCCTAACAAAGTGACCCCTGAAGTTTCCTGCCATGCTCATCTGAAATATGTGGACGGTCGACGATTCTGAAGGCTCATGCGTTTCAGAACACGATCGTCAGCTTCTGTGAAAGCATTCTCCCACCTCTTCCTTTCCACCGCTCAACGCAGACAGTCTTTCTATATATCTGCAACCAGAGGCTCACAGTAGACCTTGGTACCTCTGTGTTGGACTTAACGTAGGATTCAAATTCGAGAGCTCTGGCCATTGCGTCCTGCATGGTAGAGGGGTGTGCTTGCTTCACTTGTATCTTAAGTTGCAGACTGTCCAAAGCATCTACAAACTGACCCCTCAGCAACAACTTGATGAAATCGGGTGGTGCAGTTGGGTAGGCCTTGTGTGCCATGCTTTCCAAGTCCCGTGCCAGCTCTTGCAGGCTCTCCCCTTTAGCACGGACTCTCGTCCTGTAGAGTTCTGAACTGATTTTGGGTTCC
>NW_013668730.1:0-1330 GCF_000517525.1 Limulus polyphemus
GTCTTATACAAATATGAATGTATTATACGTAGCTAACTAATAAATTAGCCGAAATATTAAGAGTTCCTAAACTTATATTAATGGTACTACTGCTGGATCAATTACAAATTCAAAAATCACAATTGTCGTTGACGAAACGTTGATGAGTACTTACTTAGAGTTAACTTTGTGTTTATTGTACTGTAACTCAAAACACAACGTTTAGGTTTTCTTTCACTCACAAGGGTGATCCTGTATTTATAAGCATTTGAAGAATATGTAGCATTAATATAACTAATGTTGATTTATTTTTCTAACATTTCAGCAGATAAACTGTTTAAGATATTGCGGTTGTTTCTCTAATTGTCAGAATTATGAACTTCGGTGATAAAAAAAAGCATGTACCTCAAGTTATGTTCGATAGTCGTCTCCGAGTGAAATCGGTTTCTTTAGTTCCAACCTCATCTGTAGTCTAAAAAATGCATAGGCCATCACTACAAGAGTCCTAACTTGTTTGATGTTTTTTAATCACGGGTAGGTTTCTCCGAAACCGGTCCCACTTATTGACAAGTCGTAAATCAAATGACATAGAGATTAACGTTTATTTTCGACGAAATTTATAATTTTAATAGCTAGAGAAAAAAAAATTGTATTTTAGAAGGCATACTACTGTTTACTGAGTTTTGAAAATTACAAAATGGTTATGCTAAGATACTTTTATAGTATTTTTCAAAAAATTACTTTTTCTTGCAATTACGAGTAAATGGACTTACCTCCCTTATATACTTTTGCAGACCTTCGATACCATAGTTTCGGATAACAAACCACAGTTTCAATGCACGAAAACGTCTACTTAAAGGAATTCCCCAGTGCTATTGAAAACATAAATGCTACGTTTAGCTATATAGTAATCTTTATGATCACTAACATATTCTAAATGGTTAAAAGAAGCTACTGTAAATATCTACAAGAGAATAAACAAGTCAGTGGTCATAATTCTACATAGTTTATAATATTTCAGTTTAATCCTCTAATTATCAAGAAGATTGCTAATATTGTGAATGTCTTTATCAAACTGACGAAGCATAAATTATAATTAATTCACTTGTCATTGGACACTAGTGTTAGACTTATTCTATTTTTTAACATGACATTCTATATCTATTCCTTTAGGGATTTTCAAAAATTAGAAGAATATACAACAACAGTGTTCCAACTATAATATGCTAGCCGTATCCATTACTGACGATACGTTACACTCAATTCAATTCTTGAAAACACCTAAAGGACTAGAAATAGAAAAGGGTTAAAACAAAAAAAAAGCCTAGGTCCGAATTTTAATGACAAGTAA
>NW_013668730.1:2242-12448 GCF_000517525.1 Limulus polyphemus
GTTTACAGTAGATAGCTGAATTTATTACAAGTCTCAGTTTACAGTAGATAGCTGAATTTATTACATGACTCGCATCTTCAACGACATATCACATACTACCAAGTACACATTATTCTTATAGTATATAAATAACACTCTGTGTTTCCACATTTTCTTTTGATGTTAAAGTAAACACAACTGTTGGGATATTTTTATAAGCTGATATATAATTTCTTACCCAAGAAAATCCGACGCACCCTATAGCATCAGACAGCATATCTGCCAGGATAGATGGATAGGAGTTTCCCGCGGGAAAATATGCATGAAACCTTGGATGTTGCCAGTGAGTAACCTATAAACAATTATTACAAATAAAGTAGTTAACAGTTCTGAAATGCTTATATCGATTGGGGAAATATAGAAAGGAAACATAAAATGTAAATTGTATTTCTTATTACTTTTTTTTTTTTTTACTTTTTACTATTTGTCATAAACCTTAATCCAACCATAATAAAAATACTGCAACATATACTATTTTAACAAGTATTTTTCAGCGATAATTCCTAAAGCCGTATTCTTTGAGTTAGCTCAACGTGTTGCACGAGCACAGCAAAGACAATGATAAAAACAAGCGTTCGTGATGTTTATGTTGTTTAATAGTTGGATTCTATCATGTATACATTATTGTACTGCTTAAGTCGGTACATCTGATAAAATTATTGTTTTTATTTGCTATTGTATCAAACAAATACACGGGTATGTTTAACACCAAAAACGGAAGGTCATCTCTTTGATGTGTAATGTCGTCCATTAATTTCTACAAAATGTATCATTTACAACTAAATCCTTTAATATCAACCAAAGTCCAATTGTAAAAATTACAGTAATACTATGGTAACTTTATAAGATTAATTTCGAAGTAAAAGAATTGGCTAGCTACAAGCTTGAAGATTGTATTTTTTATCTTGTGTCTTAACTATATATTCAGTGTTTCATAAAATACATTATAAAACTCTTGTATCCCTTAGAAGTCTTACTCTTAATGTAGAATATGAAAAATGTCGTCTAAATTGTAATGTTTTACGCCAAACTCAATGTTTTAAAAAATAAAACATATATTACTTAAAAACATTTACATTTTTTCACTTTGTTCTCCGCAGGCTTTTGCAATAATATCCGAAATCGATCATTTAAAGTTTTTTTTTTCCATTTCACACAAAAATTAACTTTAATAAAAAAAGAAAAACTACACTAAGCGATATTTAATTTGCATGTGAAAAAGATACTTAAGTCTTTTTATTTTTAGGGAGAGGAGAATATATGAAAGTAGTTCTTAATCAACAAAGAGACAAATACGACTTTTGTGTGTGTGTTTTTTTAATTCAGCCATATTTAGCTAAAATAAATAATGTAAGTGCTATTTATTTATTCCAAAATCTTTCCACTGTGATTTAAACATTTTTCTCTCTCTCTCTCTTACCAAATTAATATTATGAACATAAAATACATGGAAAGTAAAAGGCTTAGCAACTAATAAGATGTAGCATTTAAGTTTTCCTGAACAAGAAATTTTAAAATATTAATATATCTAAAAAACACCCGCCTATTAAGGATAGAATATACAGAATAATATTAGTATTACTTGATTATAAATACCACAACAAAAGCTTATAATTGCACTTACACCAGGCATAATGCAACGATCAACGTCGTTTATAATGTTTTCCCAGTTTTCTCCCTTAAAGGGGGCGCTGTGAGGGAGAAGCTCTCGAAGGTATCCAGGTTCTATGTCGGGTGTGACGCGTCTCGAAGGCAAGTTTTCAATGTAATCTGCAATGTAATCAACCATTTCACGACCTCGCTTTCTAAATTCTGAAGTGTCCATAGCAACTGGTGGAGTAACAGAAAATCAGCTAAATTAAACTTATGTATTTCTTAAATAAGTATATATATATATATTTCGTTTTTGCACTTTTCTCACATATATCATAAAACCCTTTAATTACAGCGAGGAGTCCATTTTAAGATCCCAATTACAAGAGTAATGTTACAAATCATGTAAACTTGAGACTTAAGTATAAAAAGTTTTGAATTGTGATAAAAAACATTTTTCGTGTATTTTTACAACCTGCATCATTATGACTTTGGGTCTTTATTCACTTGTACAAATAAGTTGTAGACAGACAAACAGGATGTACCTCCATGGCCTTAGCTAAGGTGGCGCCACGCAATTGGAAGTTTTCATCGGTGTCGAGAATACGAAGTTTTACAAATCCAACCATCGCAGCTTTTTCAACACTAGAATGAGCCTGAAAAAAAACATTATAATCTGTAAAATAAATGAAAATATTTCTAATACAGCGATACGATTAGTCACAAGCAGTGTTGCACATATTGAAATGGAATTAAAAAACCCATTAATGAATATATATTGTTAAGTCTAGATTTAATTTTAACACTTTTACAAACGAAATGTTTAGACACCGAGCATAGTACCTTATTAAATCGCCTAGTATTGAGAAATTGTAAAAACTTTAATTTGTTGAGTAACTCTTTACATCTAATTATTTTGTATCTTTATAATTGCATTCTTTTTTGATATTGATTTTGTTTACGTAATAATCTAACTATAGAATATAATTAAAAACTAACATAAATGAAAATGATGGGTGTGAAATAAAAACAATATAAAAACATACCTCTTTAGAACAATAGGCTACAAGCTTTGAAAGAAGTACACCTTCTTCCGCTAGAGGGTGTTGTTGTTTCAAACTCCTTATCGTTGTATGGCGAGCGGCGAGCAGAGAAACTAAAACACAATCACTGGCCGAGCCCTATGTTAGAAAAAAAATACGTCATTATCCCATTATAATCATTAAAAGACGAACATTCAGTTCTACAAAAGATATTTAGATGAAAAAAAGTAAATGGAATTTGTACTTTTTTAAATTTATTTTGTGGTTAGGCATCGCACTGAAGGCTGATAATTTCCAAAATGATGTAAGTATTGGTATTAACACTGTTTTATTTCATGGAAAAAGAAGAAAAAGTCAAAATTGTAATGGGGTAAAATTAGCTATAATTCGATATTCTAACTATACTTTAACTTTCTGGAATCAACCTAGCGATAGACAAATAATGTCAAAGACACACACTAACATCTTTTGTGTGTGTGTGTGTGTGTACCTGTATTACTCCTCCTCCCTTGCTATGTTCTGAAAGACAGAGAAAATCTTCGGGCAAACCGATCATCTTTCCTAAACGACAAAAATAAAATACCCGGGAAGTCAACGGATGATTTTGTATTTTATATATATTAAACAAAAATAAGATTGTTTAGGCTTAGGTAGATCAGAAATTTATTTTCAATATTAATCTTCTTTATAAAAATATCATTCATATTAATCAAAGAGGAAGTATGTTTGTTACGAAGATAATGATGTTTCGAATTACTTTAGAATAAGCGCGCTCGCCTCACCTCGCAAAAGTCTTCAGAAAAAAAAAATATTTGTGCAAAGGATGTTTCCTAGCAATCTTCTATCGAAACTTATAAATGTATTGAAATTTTGTTTGTAAATTTTAGAGGACCGTTATAATACGTTTTGTAAACTTTCTTACCTAACCACTCCAATACGATTGTTTCTAATTCTGTACATGCTGGGCTGGCCGCCTATAAAAGTAATAATATCGTTATTAGTAGAGTGACGATGCCTGTCTTAAACAAGTATAGTATCCAAAACGAATTTTATAATCTCTTTAAAAATATTTATATAAGAACATAAATTTAAACAATACCAGAAGTGTAAGATTATGTATATAGTAATGGAACAATACCATTATACATGTTTATAAATTTAGAAAACAGAATAGCTATACTAATGATCGCAGTGAACACTCGTCCAAGAGTGGTAAATGTATTGCATATAGAATCCAATGCTCTTTGAACGAATGACGTCCTAAAATCTGGGATTATTCCTTTATTGTCTGTTTTCTTCAATCTGATGAACACCATAACGTCATATTTCCCGACACCGCCATTTATACTATAACAAGCCCTTGTGAAGGACTCCGACATCAATGTAAGATAAATTTTCCAGTATACATGGACGTAGTCTTCCACAATCATGTTTAGGCAGACCAAAGCCACATAAATCTATTGAAGTTATACTGTTAACAGCGAAGCTTCTCAACTGGTCAAACAGTGCATTTTTATAAGCATATTTAATTAGTTATGCTCATTACCAGGTTCAGTTTCAATTAGTAGCTTGTTCTGATCGAAAGTTAACATTAATAACATTCACTTTGCCTATAAGGGTATTGATTCAGATTTGCTTTGTGTTTTTATATCTTAAATGCTTTGATTTTTCCATATCCGTGGAAGATGATTTCTCCAAAAGTTAGTCTCTTAACTTTACATTCTCCCTCGAATACAGTTATGATATTTTTATTTGGTCATAAACTACCTATAACAGTGTTGCTTGTCAGATGGTCAGGAATTCGCTGTAAAACGCTTATACAAAAAATCAAAGAACAGGGAATATTTTCCCATACCTTCTATTATGGACTAACATGAGCACCGAGCTGAGCATACCCATACCTTCTATTATGGACTAACATGAGCACCGAGCGGAGCATACCTTCTATTCCATAACTTATATTTCGACACCTTATATAGCCAACAGTTTGTTTTTAATATATACGTTACCCACAAATAACACAAATTTAGACTCAGCAATAAATTGTTACGTCAAAGCAAGTTTCTTATTTTTAAACTTAGGTATCCATTACTAATCTGGAACTTATAAATGTCCGCTCCTTTAAGTTGTAATGAACAGTAATAACCTTTGAATATTTAAAAAAATACCAACCGAAATATAATAAACCAGTCGAAATGTAACGTAAAAAGGGTTTAGATTAGATGCAAATAAACTTTACCATATATAGCCATGAAGTGAAGAATAATTACACCACGTTTTGTAAATGTTTTCAATAATACGTTTCCAGAAATTTAAACTAAGCACCAAGATAAAAAACTACCATTTAATTCAACTTCATTAAAATTGTATTACTTGTGAACTTTATCAGAACAGCACTATAGTTTTTGGAATTGATTTTACTGGAAAGATAAAAAATATCGGACTCTTACTCTGTAGTCAATGGATTTATCTGAAATGAAATAACAAATATCAACATTAGTACTTTAAAGAATATTTTAACGTATAACTATTTGCATGAAACTATATTACTTTTTTTTCTGTTTAAAACCTTATACTCACAGACAAATCTTGTTTCAAAATTCGCTCGGTAACAGTACACAATGCTCAGTTAGCGAAAGTTTTGAACCAGAACATTTCTACCAAAGTTAATTGAGAAACTTTTTCTTATGTATGTAAAAAATATATAGCATTAACAAAAAAAAATTAGTATCAAGCAGAGTGTGTGTGTCATATTATATATATATCTGCTGTAGAAATTGTCTTTTTTGAAAATATACCGGGGGATAACCTTTTTAAGGAAATACTTACTGAAAATTCTAATATTCCATTTCTGATTTATATTCGAAATATATTATACAAACGTTAAAGTTTAAAATATTGAGACAACATGAAGATTTTACTTACATTTAGGAAACCTAGTAAGTTTTTTTTTATTATGACGTCAAACAATATATTACTATACCATACTAATAATTCTATACTATTGCATGTTTCACTTTTGTAAAGTTATACAAATTGAAAAATTCTCCACAAACATAATTAATAACGTTTGAGTATTCAAATAGAGTAATAAGACATAATATATACATGTTACGACAGCGGAATTCACGTGACGCTGGTAACACGCAATGATTATCTAGAACGTTTGTGAAGGCTCGAGTGTTTACCAGACGCCCTCTATTTCGTATATATAAGACCGGCGAGAAGTGGCGGTATATATAGAATGATAATTGCAGACAGGCTGAGATAGAGACGGACAATTGAGTCAAGCGCGGTAGTAAGTAAAATGCGTGAATCGTTCGTTGTGAATTATAGCGTGTGGTTAAAGTGACTGTAGAAATTAAGTGTATTGCAAAGTTGAATTGAGAAAGAATAAACTAGTTTTATTTAAGAAAAAACTTTTATCGCTGAAGTTTCTCGGAAAGAATTTCTATGAAAAATTAACAAACGAACACAGACGTAACATACAGTTTTACTACTGGACTCAAGTTTTATTTACTTCAAAGATAAATTATTATTGTTCGTACAGCCATTTTTATTTTGATGTCTTGTTTAATCAGATAAATCTGTTTAATCTGCTGTACTTACCAACCACTTCAAAATCTGTAATAGAAAAAGGAATACAATGCAGAGTTACTAAACCAAAAGGCTAACTTACCGGAATAGCTATGTTGTAAATACAAGGGATCAACTACAAGGGCCTGAGTCAATTTAAACCGGTCTTTAACCCTGAAAGGGAGCACGTGAATAAGATTTTTACATAATGCAACACATGTAATTACTTTTATATTCACGGACATTTAAAAATCTTTAGTGCGAAATGCAACCTTGTAATTATTATCAAAATTCACAACTTCCCAATAAATGATTCCTAATCACAAATAATTAAAGCCAGATTGGAATTATAATTTTAAAGGCATTTTGGGCTTTACAAACTTGATGGACTTACTGAACAACTATATAACGTAACATAGAATATGTTTCCACATTAACAAGCTAATAATAACGTATTTTATATAACGTAACATAAAATATCTTTCCACATTAACACGCTAATAATAACGTATTTTATATAACGTAACATAAAATATCTTTCCACATTAACAAGCTAATAATAACGTATTTTACATAATTTATTTATCTGGATTTAGAAAGTTTAAAGAATTTACGGAAACTAAAAAGCTAAAAACTCAATCTTTTCCAAGATCCAGAATTAGCGAAGTACAACAGAAAAATTGGATGTTTGTCTATAATTTAGGATCTAACTACAACTTTGTTATTACATATCAAACAGAAAGAACGAGTTTAAAAGAGCGTGTATTTTTCGATTCTCAATGGGAGAGAAATTCAATAGTTACTTTTGAAATAATGATAATTTTAAAGTTAAAATTTATGTTTTAACACACAGACTGCAGCTGATTTAAACGCGCGCGGAATTTTTGCAAACTGTACACTGTAAACGGCACACTCTCATTCAAGTGCCGGGGACGGAGTGTACCGTATACGGCAAATCGGCAGTCAATGGATTAATATTATAAATGACAGTCATGACATTGGTTTTTTGTAAATTAATTTTGGGTCTGTCAGAAAACCATTATTTAGAATCAAATATTTTTTTATTTAACTCAATGTGCTTTTATTACAATGTTACATGCACTATTACAAAATTTAAGAAAGCAATAAAGTTAGAGTATGTTTATCCCATGATTTCAATAAATAAGTTCTGTAACTTACCACAAGGTGGAACAGTCAAAATTAACAAGCATCCATTTATTGGGATTCATGTTGAAAGAACTGGCATGCTGAAAAAAAAAGAGGCTGATATTAGCCACGTATCATTAGCAAACACACTAAATAAAAAAACTTTTAATTAGGAATTGTTAAAAATACCTTACAGTATATTCCTTCAACCTTCTTATTGTAGGAACTAGACGTTTACAAAAATTATATATTCATTTCATTTTCTTGCTGAGTTCAAGAAAGGAATGCTTACCTCAATACCTTTCAACAAATGTTGGAACTCGGGACAAATAAATGCACTTCCTGAATAGGCAGCATCAACATGAAGCCACACACCCTCTTCCTGACAGATGGGTCCGATCTCGTGTATTGCATCAAACGAACAGCAAGAGGTGGTTCCAAGAGTTGCTGACACCTATAAATGACAAGTATCAAGCTGGTAATTTAATGGTTTAAATGTTCAAAGCTATCCACCTCTGTGAGTGTAACAGTTAGTTTCACAATAAATTCCTATGAGGCCAGCTATGATTTTGATAATAAAAACAACTATTATAACATTGAAAAAATTCAAGAAATATTCACCGTAACATTCATTATCTGAATTTTGTTTCTATTCCTTGAAACAAATATTTTTCTTCTTCTAAGAAACAACATTTATACGAGAAAGAACACAAAAGCAATAAAAAATAGCCATCAGTAATCCTACTTAAAGAAATAGAAAAACTTCAGATAATATAAAAATAACTTAGTGTTATTAAAGAAGATAATTAATAGCACATGAAAGACACAGGAGCGAAAACAAGGCTAATCAAAAATACCTTTCCATTTATTTATTGCACTATGATTTTCAGTTTCATGCATTATATATAACTATCTAACGAATAGTATTACTAATCTGTTTCTATGTACATTAAATATCATATAATATTTAATATCCAATACTTTATTGTTTAGAATTAATTCATTATTTTACTTTGGAATATATGCTACAACAGAAGACGTATATTAGTTACAGAATTAATTAAGCAATAAACATAAGCGAAAACAAATAAAAAACAATACCATTAATTTTACACTTACAAAGAAAGGTACTAATCCCATATTCCGATCTTCCTGTAAAAATAGAGTAAACAAGTTGTTAAAGGAGACTTTTTCTTTCATATTTTCTTTTACTACTGAAATCCGAATTAAAAAATATCCAAGCCGGTAATAGTACTGACATTCTGAATACAAACTACAAAGTCAAGAATTTACAATGAAACTTCTTTTATAACGAGTTCATTATAAATGGCGATCCTGTAAACATGATACAATGAAACTTCTTTTATAACGAGTTAATTATACTTGCCATTTTACTAGATTTTCAACTCTTCTTGTGCCATCCAGGGTCTAACTAGGGACTAACATGATCACCGAGCTGAGCATACCCATACCTTCTATTAGGGACTAACTAGGTACACGAGCAACGAGCTGAGCATACCCATACCTTCTATTAGGGACTAACATGAGCACCGAGCTGAGCATACCCATACCTTCTATTAGGGACTAACATGAGCACCGAGCTGAGCATACCCATACCTTCTATTAGGGACTAACATGAGCACCGAGCTGAGCATAAAGCATGTTTACAGGATCGCCATTTCTGATTTAATGGGAGGAAGAGTTTTATTTGTGGTCCAAGGGACGAATTCGTACCCTTAAGTTTCATAAAGGCTAAAATATATAGATCAGTCTATTTTAGGAGTATTAACTTTGATTATTTCCTATGTTACTTAATACCCATTCTGATAGCTCAAACCACATTTTATACACACACATATATATAAAGCAAGGGCAGTTGCCACAAACCTATATAAATTGGCGCCCCTGCATGCATATCATCACACAGGGTGGCAGTCTTCTTTTAATTTTATCTAGTTTGGGTTATGACCTTCGAAAAGAAAAATGTAAAAATAAGAGAGGAGTACGTCCTTAAATCAGAGTACAAACATTTGAATTTAAACATAAGAGTTTGGAGTCCGTAAACGATTCTCCCAAACGATTTGCTACTGCCTCACGTGACTTAATTCATGTATATATAAAAAAATAAGTAATTAAATGTCGTTTGTTTGTGTTTATCAAAAACTAAGGATTTAGTTTCTGGAGTATATAATTTTTTCAATAAACACCATACACGTTATTAAATTTTTGACCAACGCTGCAACATTTAGTTATGTGGGCATTATAACTGTGATAGTTAATACTGCTATAAAGTTATAAGTATTCGCATAGTTGGCGGTAGCTAAAAACTTCTTGCAGTCCCTCTGATCAGGAGGGCTAAATTATAGATGGCTATACCTGTATCTTAGGGGTCTCTGATCTGGTCATTTTGTCATATAAAGCGCTGTTCAGGTTGAATATCAATATAGACGTAAAACAGTTGAATTAAAAATATATATATATATATTTGGTTTACTTATCATTAGACATCAGTATTAGGCATATTTTATATATATTTGGTTTACTTGTCATTATACATCAGTACTAGGCCTATTTTATGTTTTAACACTATTCTATTTCTAGTCCTTTAGGTGTTTTCAAGAATTGAAAAGCTATTCATGCCAGCTGGTATACAACAAATACCATTATTGTTACAAATGGCTTATATAAAACAGTGTTCCGATCACTAATGTGTTTTTGTATCCAAACTGGTTGAAGAGCTTTGAATTGAGTGTAACATATCGTCAGTAATGAATACGGTAAATTGAGTGTAACATATCGTCAGTAATGA
>NW_013668730.1:13266-20577 GCF_000517525.1 Limulus polyphemus
AAAGTTTCGTCGGAACGAAGTTACGAAAAGTTAATTAACGAACGGAGACGTAACAATATGTTTCATATATAAATTTTAACGAAGGTTATCGTTCTCATTTATAGGCCTAATACATTACTTTTTTTCAGAATATATTTATTTCTAAATATAGAAGCCATTCTTTTCACTTCCTCCCAATCTTTCTTCTTTGATCGTTGATGAACCAGTACATTCCATCACTACTGCGATGACGGAACGCAGTTATGATCCCATGCTTCAGAATTTATTTAAAAGCTTGTACAGTACGTGGCCTCATTTGTGTTTGAGAATTTCTCCTTATCCTCATTTTGATGTCATGGTCTGGTTTTCTTACCTATCTGTGTACTTATCAGTCTAATATTCTCTCCATTTTTACCACTGCCAGCTTTAATACTAACATTCCACTTTCATTTAGTAAGGCTTTACGCGCCTTTTTAAATTAACCTTGTAATCGGAATATATAAAATAACTGTTGTGTGAAGATACAAACATTACAAACATTGCTCCGCAAGAACTGTATCTCTATTGGCTGTTATAACCTTAAAAAAGTATAGCGTATGAACAAACTGGACTTATATGCCAGTGAACATATTGTATTATTCCGAAAGACGTATTACACATACCATTTCTTGGTGCTATATTAAATATATTTTTAGTAAGCTATTTTAATTGTACATGTATTGACTTCTCATATTCCTTATATAAATATATATATATATATAGATAATAGTCTGTTTGTCTTAAATAAATACACTGAAACGCTTTTAAAGGTTTTTAAGTTTAAAGTTCACCATCAAATGGCACAGAGACAAAAACGTTTCCAGGAAAACACATCAGCCACATAGGTTGTAATATATCACACCGCGTGAGCTCGTGATGTACGTGTGCACATATAGCTTTATGTTATTACAGTGATTGCAGCGCTAAAGGAAGGCGTGATTACTTCCTTGATACAATATTTCAGCAAAATAATTTATTACTGAAGCTGAGGAAAACTTCGATAAGGATAAGATATGCGAACTCTTGGAGACGGTCGGCTCGAATATACATTAAATCTCTGATGGAGCAAAAAGTTTCAGAACTTATAAAAAAGCGAAAAAAGAAAAAGAAACTTCGAATTTCGCTCAAATAATGAAATGAAGTAAAAAAATAAATAACTAATGTAGCATTTACAAAACTGAAGTACCGAATGCTTTTGGGTTGTTTGTTTATTTTACAGCAAAGCTACATGAGGCCATGTGCTGTGTTTGCCGTGGGGAACTGGACCCCGGATTTTAACGTTGTAAGTTCGCAAACTTACCGCTGTCCAATCAGTATACTCAACTTAAATAAGTAAACCTGCCTTAAGCCAAATTCCGAAAACGCTGCTGCACGGGAAACTTGTTTTAAACAATTGATCAAAGTATTATTAGCAAGGACTTATTAATCTCGCCCTATACATTACTAGTATTATTAGCAAGGACTTATTAATCTCGCCCTATACATTACTAGTATTGTTAGCAAGGACTTATTAATCTCGCCCTATACATTACTAGTATTGTTAGCAAGGACTTATTAATCTCGCCCTATACATTACTAGTATTGTTAGCAAGGACTTATTAATCTCGCCCTATACATTACTAGTATTGTTAGCAAGGACTTACTAATCTCGCCCTATACATTACTTGCAGGTAAATTTTGGCATTTCTCACGTAATTTTAAGGATTTCTGAAAAGTACTTGTGACTAAACAAATAATTAACATGCCGATATGCACATGAAAGATCGTTGTGAATAATATTGCTCTAGTTATAATTCCATTTCAGATAATCAGTGCTATTGTCAGGTTTAACCCGCTTCTAAAGTTGAAAGTGTTGGAAGTTTCTGCTCTTTCGGGTATCGTAGAATATGTGGTTCCCACCATAACAGTCGTTGTGCATGAAAATAGATGATATAAATAGCGCTTAGATCACTACATTGTTTGTTTTATCCCAGCCAGCATGATGACCATGGTATTTGGCGAACGGCCTCGTTGGCACTGGATATGGCAGCTATATTGTGATTGACATATTATAACATATTCTCCTTCTCAAAGATTTTTAGAATTTTCCAACTAAGCAGGTTTGAGTTCAATATTCAAACCTTTTATGCCTTTTTTGTTTGTTTGCTTTGTTTTACTTGCTTTCATGTAAACATTCATATTCTAGATGGACAACGTGGTTTTAAAAAAAGAAACAGTTTTGACTTCTTATTTTCGTTTGTTTTAATATATGGATATCACAGTGGTAAAATTGAGTATCCTAGAGTACAACACATTAAACACACATAAATATTTGTTTTTATAGTAAATTAAGACAGATTGGTTCGTATTTCTTTTAGTTTAGTTATTCAAAGTTGTCTGTTTAATTATGCACAAAGCTACACAAGGGCTATCTGTGCTCTGCCCACCACGGGTATCGAAACCCGGTTTCTAGCGTTGTAAGTCCGGAGACATACCGCTGTGCTACTGGGGGGCGTCAAAGTTGTCACTTATAGTTTATCATACAAAATTAGAAATACTACCAGAAAAATAAACGCAGTTGAATATTCGTAAATTAATTACCACATGGGTTTTATTATTTTATTATACAGAAGATTTTCATATAAGGAATTTATCTTTGTTTGATGTTAAGCACACAGCTACACAATGGCTGCTCACCGTTGGTATCGAAATACGATTTTTAGCGTCCATAGCCCTCAGACTTACCTCTTAACCACCGGGGATTTATCTTTGTTATAGTACTAAAACAATGGTTGACAAACAAATAAGTTATACTGTACAAATTCTAACATGTTAATTTACTGCAAGTAATATATTATTGTTTTCAGAGCTGAAGCATAAGTTGTTTCTTAGAAGGTATGTTTCCAAACAGTGTGTGAATTAGACAAGAAATCATTGATGATACGAGTTTTTATTAGTTTTTTTTTAATATCACAATAAATGTATCATAGTTTATTCCAGATTTTTGAACTTAAGGTGACATTAAAATCAAATGCGGGTCAAACATGCATCACATTATGTTTCAATCAAATTCATCGGGTTTCAAAATTCCTGTTAGAATTAAATATATTGTATTGGACTCTGGAGTAACAGAAGTTTTGATTTCAGAACATAACAACATTTAACTTTTCATACAATCTTAATTTAATCTTCGGAAAGACTGATTAAGAACACAATAATGTGAAGAATATACCGAACAAAATAGTGTTAATACTCGCTCAGGCATGAACAAAGGAAATATCAGAATAGTATTTGGAACAGCGAGTTTTCTGTTTTTAAATCACTACAATATTTTATACTTAGGCTGTTTCAACAATAGGATATGGAGTGAAAAACAAATAGTAAGAAACGTAAACTTACCCGTCTTTCCTTTCGTTGCTTTGATAGCAAGAAGTGTTTTTGGCTGCTGCTATATACTAAGTGAGGTTTGGTCAATATTAGTCAGGCTACGTTCTTTTATTTTCTACTTGAGCTAGAGAATTAATGATAACTTGGGTTATTCCCATGTACTCGTCCAGAGTCGACTTAACTACTATCTCGTTCTGTACGGCGGAAAATGAGTACTGAAACAGGATTCTAGGTCCACCTAAAGAAAAGACAATATTTTCAAGAATATCTCTGTATATATATATATATATTGTACTCGAACAATAGATTTACATGGGAAAACGTGGGTTGAACATTCATTGTATTATTTTGGTTTCCGCCCAATTTAAATATCAGCAAAAGTTCTGCGAAAATCACAGTCGGAATTACTACACGTTTAACTTGTCTATCGAATTAGTCTAAGTAATTCGAAAAACGTTTAATGAGAACGCTCCAGTATTCATCTTTTTGTGTCAGACATTAGAAAATGTTGCAAATAATGTACGTCATAATATTGTGTTACAATAGACAGTGAAAAAATATTGTGTTACAATAGACAGTGAAAAAATATTGTGTTACAATAGACAGTGAAAAAATATTGTGTTACAATAGACAGTGAAACTTTTGTCATCACTTCTTAATCTTCCTTATTACGACCTGTATGTTTAAAATGTACTTCTAATTAATGAGAGAAGGTTTTTATTACGCCCTACCAGTAGAGAAATAGTTTTACTTATAAAACTTTAGAAATAGTTTATTAAATTATAAATCAAGATTTTGTACTCACTTCAAACTTTCGGTCTCTACACCTGTTACTTCATGGAAAATTTTGAAAGAATAATCTACTTTAAAATTGTAATATATTCTAATTAAGTGTACAGCCACTTATGAAAGGCTTACGTTTCTTAGTCACTTTGTTCAATATGTGAAGTACAAGTAATGTCTTGCGTACAGATTTCAAAGGCTTCTGCTATCGCAAGGAATAAGTTTTCAAATGACGAAGAAAAGTACTAGAATTAACCATTAATTATTACGTAACCCTTATTATGAGTTTTAAACAATAACCGTGCGAACAGCTGTAACTATATTGTGCCATATAAATAGAACGACATGTTCCAACATAACTTATCCACATACGAGTTAAGAAAATAAATGCTCGTTGCATTACTACGCTGAAATAAAACACTCGAAGCGGTATTTTCTTCTTATAAAAAATGAATATACATATGTCTTCTATTGAGTTGGTTCGTTGTGGGTGCAAGCAAGCTTGTCATGTATAAGTTACAGTTAAATAGAAGCGTTTGTTGAGTTGGTTCGTTGTGTCATGTATATGTTACAGTTTGTCAGTTAAATAGAAAGGTTTGTTGAGTTGATTCGTTGTGGGTGCAAGCAAGCTTGTCATGTATAAGTTATAGTTTGTCAGTTAAATAGAAGGGTTTGTTGAGTTGGTTCGTTGTGGGTGCAAGCAAGCTTGTCATGTATAAGTTATAGTTAAATAGAAGGGTTTATTGAGTTGGTTCGTTGTGGGTGCAAGCATGCTTGTCATGTATAAGTTACAGTTAAATAGAAGCGTTTGTTGAGTTGGTTCGTTGTGGGTGCAAGCAAGCTTGTCATGTATAAGCTACAGTTTGTCAGTTAAATAGAAGGGTTTGTTGAGTTGGTTCGTTGTGGGTGCAAGCAAGCTTATCATGTATAAGTTATAGTTTGTCAGTTAAATAGAAGGGTTTGTATCACTGTATTTTGTTTGTCACACTCTACAGATTGTAGAATAAGAATGAACATATATGGTGTTTTACTCATATCAAGTATCTACTTCTGATGTTATTATTGCAAGTTGTGAAAATTAGATAATGAAATTATATTTTCTTTTACACTTCTATTATAGTTACATTATTACAATATTACCTTTATTTTTATTTTTATAATGCAGGAGGTTCTATATGGTTACACTGGCGGCACATGCCCAGAACAAGCCTTGTTGGCAATCGTAAACCATCCATGGTATTTCAGATTTTGAATACTGGAATTGATGATAAATATTCTGAAACCTGGAAAATGTTTAATGGAGGGAGCAAAGAGTTTTGTCCCAGGGCCCTTTGAGACATAGTTACGTCATTGAACATACTCATGTCTTAAGTTGCAACACTACAGATATCAGCGATGTTGTTGTTCTGGCTAAAACACTGTTAAGACTAATTTGTACTGATGGTCTTTAGCAAAATATTTAACTACAATGTGGCACACAAAATTTAGTGTTCAGCTGAAATAACAAAGACTGCTTGTCCTTCTTGTATTCTATGCCATTTCCGACTGTGATACTCTATGTGTTCTCTGTGAACTTGGCAAGGCATTCTATGGGATAGGTGATAGATGGCATTTTTTGCGGTTAACGATACTTTTATCATCATCAGTAAGTTTTAGAGATGGGACTCTGGAAGGGATTATGTACTTTGTAGCTTCATGACAGAACCAGTGCTGTTAGCACTGGTGAATGATTCAAGACAACAGGTATTTATGATGCATTCCAGGACCATAGGAAGTCATTCTAAGTAGTAAGGGCCATGGGATTGGGATGGGGAGAATGGATTGATGTCATCAAAGATGACGAAGTCATAGTTACAATTGTCTGACTCATTGAAGATCACTGACAGAATGGGTTACAAAAATATACAAGTTAGAAAAACGATCTGCTTAGAATGACAAAGGTCAGTTCTGAGTTGACCAAGTCTATATGGTTTGCAAAGTAAGAACTGTGTTGCAATGTAGAAATAGAGGAGAGTTCGAGCATGACAGTCCAAAGTGTTTGATATTCAAGGCTACTGACAGGTTTAGTCCATAGGATTTGTATGACAAAGTCTATTTGCAATAACTGGCTAGCTAGTCCAAGGATCAAGTGATTAAAGTTTTGATAACAATTTAGTGTTTTTATCAAAACTCATCAGTTACTATAATAATTTTATAATAATAAATTCTAATTAATATTCACGTTTACACAAGTAATCAAAGTTTTCTATATTTTAGAAACTATACAAAACATTTAAAAACTAAATCAGCCGTACACTTTAATTACAGTTTAAAACTAACCTTCAATGTACAAATCAAGACTTGTAAAGTGTCACACATACTCAAACAGTAGGAAATATTTAAATGTTTACTAATATATATATATACAGAGAACGCACCAAAAATAACAAGTATTTCGACCGTTTATATAAAACGGACAAATAACACAAAAATTCTACTACAAGTTTCTTATGATAAAAGATAATACATAGCCTTTCTTTCACGTTTTACAAATCCACTATGTTTATAATCCAAATACGCTGTTCCGTCCATTATACCAAGTTTCGATCTAGAGTTCGCATATTTGTCGTTTAAATATAACACGAAAAGTTAGATAGTCTTAACTGCTTGAAGTTGTAATCTTTTAAGAGCATAAAGAAATATTGGTATCGTCTGTCTTACAATTTGGACAAATTTTATCTGACATTGAAAGTAAGGAATACATATCTTCTTTCAATGTTTCATAAATCATACATATTACTTGAATGAGACAGATATTATAACTAATATTTGTCCTACCAACAAATATAATCAATGAGAGATTCACTGATTACTATTATTTAAAATACCAGAACTTTCAGACTATCTAAAGTTAAAACACTAATAGCAAATCACACGCACACAATGTGGAAAAACAAGTTTAAGAATTACAAAGGTCAGACACAAACAGTGTGGACACTGACGTCAAGACACGATTGTTTGGAGGGTGTCACGTGGTCACACGTAGCTGGCTAACAATACGAAGAATTAAATTGTGGCGGAATGCTACAAGTTCTTCAAATACCTATAGAATGATAGGTTTCTTTTAGTGAATGTAAGACACTTAAATACGCCAGTTCGATTTTC